>NW_028151863.1:0-111898 GCF_964638095.1 Poromitra crassiceps
TTAAGCCTCTCTGGTCTCAACACTCTGTCTGATTTTGGATTTTTTTTTTTTTTTCCAAAATCAGACTTGACACCAGAGAGGCTGAATACCGCACTGAGTCAATGCGCTCTTAGCCTCTCTGGTCTCAACACTCTGTCTGATTTTGGATTTTTTTTTTTTTTTTTCCAAAATCAGACTTGACACCAGAGAGGCTGAATACCGCACTGAGTCAATGCGGTCTTAGCCTCTCTGGTGTCAACACTCTGTCTGATTTTGGATTTTTTTTTTTTTTTCCAAAATCAGACTTGACACCAGAGAGGCTGAATACCGCACTGAGTCAATGCGGTCTTAGCCTCTCTGGTGTCAACACTCTGTCTGATTTTGGATTTTTTTTTTTTTTTTTCCAAAATCAGACTTGACACAGAGAGGCTGAATACCGCACTGAGTCAATGCGGTCTTAGCCTCTCTGGTCTCAACACTCTGTCTGATTTTGGATTTTTTTTTTTTTTTTTTTCCAAAATCAGACTTGACACCAGAGAGGCTGAATACTGCACTGAGTCAATGCGGTCTTAGCCTCTCTGGTGTCAACACTCTGTCTGATTTTGGATTTTTTTTTTTTTTCCAAAATCAGACTTGACACCAGAGAGGCTGAATACCGCACTGAGTCAATGCGGTCTTAGCCTCTCTGGTGTCAACACTCTGTCTGATTTTGGATTTTTTTTTTTTTTTTCCAAAATCAGACTTGACACCAGAGAGGCTGAATACCGCACTGAGTCAATGCGGTCTTAGCCTCTCTGGTGTCAACACTCTGTCTGATTTTGGATTTTTTTTTCTTTTTCTTCCAAAATCAGACTTGACACCAGAGAGGCTGCATACCGCACTGAGTCAATGCGCTCTTAGCCTCTCTGGTCTCAACACTCTGTCTGATTTTGGATTTTTTTTTTTTTTGCAAAATCAGACTTGACACCAGAGAGGCTGAATACCGCACTGAGTCAATGCGGTCTTAGCCTCTCTGGTGTCAACACTCTGTCTGATTTTGGATTTTTTTTTTTTTTCCAAAATCAGACTTGACACCAGAGAGGCTGAATACCGCACTGAGTCAATGCGGTCTTAGCCTCTCTGGTGTCAACACTCTGTCTGATTTTGGATTTTTTTTTTTTTTTTCCAAAATCAGACTTGACACCAGAGAGGCTGAATACCGCACTGAGTCAATGCGGTCTTAGCCTCTCTGGTGTCAACACTCTGTCTGATTTTGGATTTTTTTTTTTTTTTTTTCCAAAATCAGACTTGACACCAGAGAGGCTGAATACCGCACTGAGTCAATGCGGTCTTAGCCTCTCTGGTCTCAACACTCTGTCTGATTTTGGATTTTTTTTTTTTTTTTTCCAAAATCAGACTTGACACCAGAGAGGCTGAATACCGCACTGAGTCAATGCGGTCTTAGCCTCTCTGGTCTCAACACTGTCTGATTTTGGATTTTTTTTTTTTTTTTCCAAAATCAGACTTGACACCAGAGAGGCTGAATACAGCACTGAGTCAATGCGGTCTTAGCCTCTCTGGTGTCAACACTCTGTCTGATTTTGGATTTTTTTTTTTTTTTTCCAAAATCAGACTTGACACCAGAGAGACTGAATACCGCACTAAGTCAATGCGGTCTTAGCCTCTCTGGTGTCAACACTCTGTCTGATTTTGGATTTTTTTTTTTTTTCCAAAATCAGACTTGACACCAGAGAGGCTGAATACCGCACTGAGTCAATGCGGTCTTAGCCTCTCTGGTCTTTTTTTTTTTTCCAAAATCAGACTTGACACCAGAGAGGCTGAATACAGCACTGAGTCAATGCGGTCTTAGCCTCTCTGGTGTCAACACTCTGTCTGATTTTGGATTTTTTTTTTTTTTTTTTCCAAAATCAGACTTGACACCAGAGAGGCTGAATACCGCACTGAGTCAATGCGGTCTTAGCCTCTCTGGTCTCAACACTCTGTCTGATTTTGGATTTTTTTTTTTTTTTTTTTTCCAAAATCAGACTTGACACCAGAGAGGCTGCATACCGCACTGAGTCAATGCGCTTAGCCTCTCTGGTCTCAACACTCTGTCTGATTTTGGATTTTTTTTTTTTTTTTCCAAAATCAGACTTGACACCAGAGAGGCTGAATACCGCACTGAGTCAATGCGGTCTTAGCCTCTCTGGTGTCAACACTCTGTCTGATTTTGGATTTTTTTTTTTTTTTCCAAAATCAGACTTGACACCAGAGAGGCTGAATACCGCACTGAGTCAATGCGGTCTTAGCCTCTCTGGTGTCAACACTCTGTCTGATTTTGGATTTTTTTTTTTTTTTCCAAAATCAGACTTGACACCAGAGAGGCTGAATACCGCACTGAGTCAATGCGGTCTTAGCCTCTCTGGTGTCAACACTCTGTCTGATTTTGGATTTTTTTTTTTTTTTTTTCCAAAATCAGACTTGACACCAGAGAGGCTGAATACCGCACTGAGTCAATGCGGTCTTAGCCTCTCTGGTGTCAACACTCTGTCTGATTTTGGATTTTTTTTTTTTTTCCAAAATGAGACTTGACACCAGAGAGGCTGAATACCGCACTGAGTCAATGCAGTCTTAGCCTCTCTGGTCTCAACACTCTGTCTGATTTTGGATTTTTTTTTTTTTTTTTTTTCAAAATCAGACTTGACACCAGAGAGGCTGCATACCGCACTGAGTCAATGCGCTCTTAGCCTCTCTGGTCTCAACACTCTGTCTGATTTTGGATTTTTTTTTTTTTTTCCAAAATCAGACTTGACACCAGAGAGGCTGAATACCGCACTGAGTCAATGCGGTCTTAGCCTCTCTGGTGTCAACACTCTGTCTGATTTTGGATTTTTTTTTTTTTTTTTCCCAAAATCAGACTTGACACCAGAGAGGCTGAATACCGCACTGAGTCAATGCGGTCTTAGCCTCTCTGGTCTCAACACTCTGTCTGATTTTGGATTTTTTTTTTTTTTTTTCCAAAATCAGACTTGACACCAGAGAGGCTGCATACCGCACTGAGTCAATGCGCTCTTAGCCTCTCTGGTCTCTTCAACACTCTGTCTGATTTTGGATTTTTTTTTTTTTTCCAAAATCAGACTTGACACCAGAGAGGCTGAATACCGCACTGAGTCAATGCGGTCTTAGCCTCTCTGGTGTCAACACTCTGTCTGATTTTGGATTTTTTTTTTTTTCCAAAATCAGACTTGACACCAGAGAGGCTGAATACCGCACTGAGTCAATGCGGTCTTAGCCTCTCTGGTCTCAACACTCTGTCTGATTTTGGATTTTTTTTTTTTTTTTCAAAATCAGACTTGACACCAGAGAGGCTGAATACCGCACTGAGTCAATGCGGTCTTAGCCTCTCTGGTGTCAACACTCTGTCTGATTTTGGATTTTTTTTTTTTTTTTCCAAATCAGACTTGACACCAGAGAGGCTGAATACCGCACTGAGTCAATGCGGTCTTAGCCTCTCTGGTCTCAACACTCTGTCTGATTTTGGATTTTTTTTTTTTTTTTTCCAAAATCAGACTTGACACCAGAGAGGCTGCATACCGCACTGAGTCAATGCGCTCTTAGCCTCTCTGGTCTCAACACTCTGTCTGATTTTGGATTTTTTTTTTTTTTTCCAAAATCAGACTTGACACCAGAGAGGCTGAATACCGCACTGAGTCAATGCGGTCTTAGCCTCTCTGGTGTCAACACTCTGTCTGATTTTGGATTTTTTTTTTTTTTTTCCAAAATCAGACTTGACACCAGAGAGGCTGAATACCGCACTGAGTCAATGCGGTCTTAGCCTCTCTGGTGTCAACACTCTGTCTGATTTTGGATTTTTTTTTTTTTTTTCCAAAATCAGACTTGACACCAGAGAGGCTGAATACCGCACTGAGTCAATGCGGTCTTAGCCTCTCTGGTCTCAACACTCTGTCTGATTTTGGATTTTTTTTTTTTTTTTCCAAAATCAGACTTGACACCAGAGAGGCTGAATACCGCACTGAGTCAATGCGCTCTTAGCCTCTCTGGTGTCAACACTGTCTGATTTTGGATTTTTTTTTTTTTTTCCAAAATCAGACTTGACACCAGAGAGGCTGAATACCGCACTGAGTCAATGCGGTCTTAGCCTCTCTGGTGTCAACACTCTGTCTGATTTTGGATTTTTTTTTTTTTTTTCCCAAAATCAGACTTGACACCAGAGAGGCTGAATACCGCACTGAGTCAATGCGGTCTTAGCCTCTCTGGTGTCAACACTCTGTCTGATTTTGGATTTTTTTTTTCTTTTTCTTCCAAAATCAGACTTGACACCAGAGAGGCTGCATACCGCACTGAGTCAATGCGCTCTTAGCCTCTCTGGTCTCAACACTCTGTCTGATTTTGGATTTTTTTTTTTTTTTTCAAAATCAGACTTGACACCAGAGAGGCTGAATACCGCACTGAGTCAATGCGGTCTTAGCCTCTCTGGTGTCAACACTCTGTCTGATTTTGATTTTTTTTTTTTTTTTCCAAAATCAGACTTGACACCAGAGAGGCTGAATACCGCACTGAGTCAATGCGGTCTTAGCCTCTCTGGTGTCAACACTCTGTCTGATTTTGGATTTTTTTTTTTTTTTTTTCCAAAATCAGACTTGACACCAGAGAGGCTGCATACCGCACTGAGTCAATGCGCTCTTAGCCTCTCTGGTCTCAACACTCTGTCTGATTTTGGATTTTTTTTTTTTTTTTTCCAAAATCAGACTTGACACCAGAGAGGCTGAATACCGCACTGAGTCAATGCGGTCTTAGCCTCTCTGGTGTCAACACTCTGTCTGATTTTGGATTTTTTTTTTTTTTTTCCAAAATCAGACTTGACACCAGAGAGGCTGAATACCGCACTGAGTCAATGCGGTCTTAGCCTCTCTGGTGTCAACACTCTGTCTGATTTTGGATTTTTTTTTTTTTTTTTTCCAAAATCAGACTTGACACCAGAGAGGCTGAATACCGCACTGAGTCAATGCAGTCTTAGCCTCTCTGGTCTCAACACTCTGTCTGATTTTGGATTTTTTTTTTTTTTTTTTTTCCAAAATCAGACTTGACACCAGAGAGGCTGAATACCGCACTGAGTCAATGCGGTCTTAGCCTCTCTGGTGTCAACACTCTGTCTGATTTTGGATTTTTTTTTTTTTCCAAAATCAGACTTGACACCAGAGAGGCTGAATACCGCACTGAGTCAATGCAGTCTTAGCCTCTCTGGTGTCAACACTCTGTCTGATTTTGGATTTTTTTTTTTTTTTTCCCAAAATCAGACTTGACACCAGAGAGGCTGAATACCGCACTGAGTCAATGCGGTCTTAGCCTCTCTGGTGTCAACACTCTGTCTGATTTTGGATTTTTTTTTTTTTTTTTCCCAAAATCAGACTTGACACCAGAGAGGCTGAATACCGCACTGAGTCAATGCGGTCTTAGCCTCTCTGGTGTCAACACTCTGTCTGATTTTGGATTTTTTTTTTTTTTTTTCCAAAATCAGACTTGACACCAGAGAGGCTGAATACCGCACTGAGTCAATGCGGTCTTAGCCTCTCTGGTGTCAACACTCTGTCTGATTTTGGATTTTTTTTTTTTTTTTTCCAAAATCAGACTTGACACCAGAGAGGCTGCATACCGCACTGAGTCAATGCGCTCTTAGCCTCTCTGGTCTCAACACTCTGTCTGATTTTGGATTTTTTTTTTTTTTTTCCAAAATCAGACTTGACACCAGAGAGGCTGAATACCGCACTGAGTCAATGTGGTCTTAGCCTCTCTGGTGTCAACACTCTGTCTGATTTTGGATTTTTTTTTTTTTTTTCCAAAATCAGACTTGACACCAGAGAGGCTGAATACCGCACTGAGTCAATGCGGTCTTAGCCCTCTCTGGTGTCAACACTCTGTCTGATTTTGGATTTTTTTTTTTTTTCAAAGTCAGACTTGACACCAGAGAGGCTGAATACCGCACTGAGTCAATGCGGTCTTAGCCTCTCTGGTCTCAACACTCTGTCTGATTTTGGATTTTTTTTTTTTTTTTTTCCAAAATCAGACTTGACACCAGAGAGGCTGAATACCGCACTGAGTCAATGCGGTCTTAGCCTCTCTGGTGTCAACACTCTGTCTGATTTTGGATTTTTTTTTTTTCTCCAAAATCAGACTTGACACCAGAGAGGCTGAATACCGCACTGAGTCAATGCGGTCTTAGCCTCTCTGGTCTCAACACTCTGTCTGATTTTGGATTTTTTTTTTTTTTTTTTCCAAAATCAGACTTGACACCAGAGAGGCTGCATACCGCACTGAGTCAATGCGCTCTTAGCCTCTCTGGTCTCAACACTCTGTCTGATTTGGATTTTTTTTTTTTTTTTCAAAAATCAGACTTGACACCAGAGAGGCTGAATACCGCACTGAGTCAATGCGGTCTTAGCCTCTCTGGTGTCAACACTCTGTCTGATTTTGGATTTTTTTTTTTTTTTTCCAAAATCAGACTTGACACCAGAGAGGCTGAATACCGCACTGAGTCAATGCGGTCTTAGCCTCTCTGGTCTCAACACTCTGTCTGATTTTGATTTTTTTTTTTTTTTTCCAAAATCAGACTTGACACCAGAGAGGCTGAATACCGCACTGAGTCAATGCGGTCTTAGCCTCTCTGGTGTCAACACTCTGTCTGATTTTGGATTTTTTTTTTTTTTCCAAAATCAGACTTGACACCAGAGAGGCTGAATACCGCACTGAGTCAATGCGGTCTTAGCCTCTCTGGTGTCAACACTCTGTCTGATTTTGGATTTTTTTTTTTTTTTTCCAAAATCAGACTTGACACCAGAGAGGCTGAATACCGCACTGAGTCAATGCGGTCTTAGCCTCTCTGGTGTCAACACTCTGTCTGATTTTGGATTTTTTTTTTTTTTTTCTTCCAAAATCAGACTTGACACCAGAGAGGCTGCATACCGCACTGAGTCAATGCGCTCTTAGCCTCTCTGGTCTCAACACTCTGTCTGATTTTGGATTTTTTTTTTTTTTTTCAAAATCAGACTTGACACCAGAGAGGCTGAATACCGCACTGAGTCAATGCGGTCTTAGCCTCTCTGGTGTCAACACTCTGTCTGATTTTGGATTTTTTTTTTTTTTTTCCAAAATCAGACTTGACACCAGAGAGGCTGAATACCGCACTGAGTCAATGCGGTCTTAGCCTCTCTGGTCTCAACATTCTGTCTGATTTTGGATTTTTTTTTTTTTTTTTTTCCAAAATCAGACTTGACACCAGAGAGGCTGCATACCGCACTGAGTCAATGCGCTCTTAGCCTCTCTGGTCTCAACACTCTGTCTGATTTTGGATTTTTTTTTTTTTTTTCCAAAATCAGACTTGACACCAGAGAGGCTGAATACCGCACTGAGTCAATGCGGTCTTAGCCTCTCTGGTGTCAACACTCTGTCTGATTTTGGATTTTTTTTTTTTTTTTCCAAAATCAGACTTGACACCAGAGAGGCTGAATACCGCACTGAGTCAATGCGGTCTTAGCCTCTCTGGTGTCAACACTCTGTCTGATTTTGGATTTTTTTTTTTTTTTTTCCAAAATCAGACTTGACACCAGAGAGGCTGAATACCGCACTGAGTCAATGCGTCTTAGCCTCTCTGGTCTCAACACTCTGTCTGATTTTGGATTTTTTTTTTTTTTTTTTTCCAAAATCAGACTTGACACCAGAGAGGCTGAATACTGCACTGAGTCAATGCGGTCTTAGCCTCTCTGGTGTCAACACTCTGTCTGATTTTGGATTTTTTTTTTTTTCCAAAATCAGACTTGACACCAGAGAGGCTGAATACCGCACTGAGTCAATGCGGTCTTAGCCTCTCTGGTGTCAACACTCTGTCTGATTTTGGATTTTTTTTTTTTTTTCCCAAAATCAGACTTGACACCAGAGAGGCTGAATACCGCACTGAGTCAATGCGGTCTTAGCCTCTCTGGTGTCAACACTCTGTCTGATTTTGGATTTTTTTTTCTTTTTCTTCCAAAATCAGACTTGACACCAGAGAGGCTGCATACCGCACTGAGTCAATGCGCTCTTAGCCTCTCTGGTCTCAACACTCTGTCTGATTTTGGATTTTTTTTTTTTTTTGCAAAATCAGACTTGACACCAGAGAGGCTGAATACCGCACTGAGTCAATGCGGTCTTAGCCTCTCTGGTGTCAACACTCTGTCTGATTTTGGATTTTTTTTTTTTTTTCCAAAATCAGACTTGACACCAGAGAGGCTGAATACCGCACTGAGTCAATGCGGTCTTAGCCTCTCTGGTGTCAACACTCTGTCTGATTTTGGATTTTTTTTTTTTTTTCCAAAATCAGACTTGACACCAGAGAGGCTGAATACCGCACTGAGTCAATGCGGTCTTAGCCTCTCTGGTGTCAACACTCTGTCTGATTTTGGATTTTTTTTTTTTTTTTCCAAAATCAGACTTGACACCAGAGAGGCTGAATACCGCACTGAGTCAATGCGGTCTTAGCCTCTCTGGTGTCAACACTCTGTCTGATTTTGGATTTTTTTTTTTTTTTTTTCCAAAATCAGACTTGACACCAGAGAGGCTGAATACCGCACTGAGTCAATGCGGTCTTAGCCTCTCTGGTCTCAACACTCTGTCTGATTTTGGATTTTTTTTTTTTTTTTTCCAAAATCAGACTTGACACCAGAGAGGCTGAATACCGCACTGAGTCAATGCGGTCTTAGCCTCTCTGGTCTCAACACTGTCTGATTTTGGATTTTTTTTTTTTTTTTTCCAAAATCAGACTTGACACCAGAGAGGCTGAATACCGCACTGAGTCAATGCGGTCTTAGCCTCTCTGGTGTCAACACTCTGTCTGATTTTGGATTTTTTTTTTTTTTTTCCAAAATCAGACTTGACACCAGAGAGACTGAATACCGCACTAAGTCAATGCGGTCTTAGCCTCTCTGGTGTCAACACTCTGTCTGATTTTGGATTTTTTTTTTTTTTCCAAAATCAGACTTGACACCAGAGAGGCTGAATACCGCACTGAGTCAATGCGGTCTTAGCCTCTCTGGTCTTTTTTTTTTTTCCAAAATCAGACTTGACACCAGAGAGGCTGAATACAGCACTGAGTCAATGCGGTCTTAGCCTCTCTGGTGTCAACACTCTGTCTGATTTTGGATTTTTTTTTTTTTTTTTCCAAAATCAGACTTGACACCAGAGAGGCTGAATACCGCACTGAGTCAATGCGGTCTTAGCCTCTCTGGTCTCAACACTCTGTCTGATTTTGGATTTTTTTTTTTTTTTTTTTTCCAAAATCAGACTTGACACCAGAGAGGCTGCATACCGCACTGAGTCAATGCGCTTAGCCTCTCTGGTCTCAACACTCTGTCTGATTTTGGATTTTTTTTTTTTTTTTCCAAAATCAGACTTGACACCAGAGAGGCTGAATACCGCACTGAGTCAATGCGGTCTTAGCCTCTCTGGTGTCAACACTCTGTCTGATTTTGGATTTTTTTTTTTTTTTCCAAAATCAGACTTGACACCAGAGAGGCTGAATACCGCACTGAGTCAATGCGGTCTTAGCCTCTCTGGTGTCAACACTCTGTCTGATTTTGGATTTTTTTTTTTTTTTCCAAAATCAGACTTGACACCAGAGAGGCTGAATACCGCACTGAGTCAATGCGGTCTTAGCCTCTCTGGTGTCAACACTCTGTCTGATTTTGGATTTTTTTTTTTTTTTTTTTCCAAAATCAGACTTGACACCAGAGAGGCTGAATACCGCACTGAGTCAATGCGGTCTTAGCCTCTCTGGTGTCAACACTCTGTCTGATTTTGGATTTTTTTTTTTTTTTCCAAAATGAGACTTGACACCAGAGAGGCTGAATACCGCACTGAGTCAATGCAGTCTTAGCCTCTCTGGTCTCAACACTCTGTCTGATTTTGGATTTTTTTTTTTTTTTTTTTTTCAAAATCAGACTTGACACCAGAGAGGCTGCATACCGCACTGAGTCAATGCGCTCTTAGCCTCTCTGGTCTCAACACTCTGTCTGATTTTGGATTTTTTTTTTTTTTTCCAAAATCAGACTTGACACCAGAGAGGCTGAATACCGCACTGAGTCAATGCGGTCTTAGCCTCTCTGGTGTCAACACTCTGTCTGATTTTGGATTTTTTTTTTTTTTTTTCCAAAATCAGACTTGACACCAGAGAGGCTGAATACCGCACTGAGTCAATGCGGTCTTAGCCTCTCTGGTCTCAACACTCTGTCTGATTTTGGATTTTTTTTTTTTTTTTTTCCAAAATCAGACTTGACACCAGAGAGGCTGCATACCGCACTGAGTCAATGCGGTCTTAGCCTCTCTGGTGTCAACACTCTGTCTGATTTTGGATTTTTTTTTTTTTTTTCCAAAATCAGACTTGACACCAGAGAGACTGAATACCGCACTAAGTCAATGCGGTCTTAGCCTCTCTGGTGTCAACACTCTGTCTGATTTTGGATTTTTTTTTTTTTTCCAAAATCAGACTTGACACCAGAGAGGCTGAATACCGCACTGAGTCAATGCGGTCTTAGCCTCTCTGGTCTTTTTTTTTTTTCCAAAATCAGACTTGACACCAGAGAGGCTGAATACAGCACTGAGTCAATGCGGTCTTAGCCTCTCTGGTGTCAACACTCTGTCTGATTTTGGATTTTTTTTTTTTTTTTTTCCAAAATCAGACTTGACACCAGAGAGGCTGAATACCGCACTGAGTCAATGCGGTCTTAGCCTCTCTGGTCTCAACACTCTGTCTGATTTTGGATTTTTTTTTTTTTTTTTTTTCCAAAATCAGACTTGACACCAGAGAGGCTGCATACCGCACTGAGTCAATGCGCTTAGCCTCTCTGGTCTCAACACTCTGTCTGATTTTGGATTTTTTTTTTTTTTTTCCAAAATCAGACTTGACACCAGAGAGGCTGAATACCGCACTGAGTCAATGCGGTCTTAGCCTCTCTGGTGTCAACACTCTGTCTGATTTTGGATTTTTTTTTTTTTTTCCAAAATCAGACTTGACACCAGAGAGGCTGAATACCGCACTGAGTCAATGCGGTCTTAGCCTCTCTGGTGTCAACACTCTGTCTGATTTTGGATTTTTTTTTTTTTTTTCCAAAATCAGACTTGACACCAGAGAGGCTGAATACCGCACTGAGTCAATGCGGTCTTAGCCTCTCTGGTGTCAACACTCTGTCTGATTTTGGATTTTTTTTTTTTTTTTTTCCAAAATCAGACTTGACACCAGAGAGGCTGAATACCGCACTGAGTCAATGCGGTCTTAGCCTCTCTGGTGTCAACACTCTGTCTGATTTTGGATTTTTTTTTTTTTTTCCAAAATGAGACTTGACACCAGAGAGGCTGAATACCGCACTGAGTCAATGCAGTCTTAGCCTCTCTGGTCTCAACACTCTGTCTGATTTTGGATTTTTTTTTTTTTTTTTTTTTCAAAATCAGACTTGACACCAGAGAGGCTGCATACCGCACTGAGTCAATGCGCTCTTAGCCTCTCTGGTCTCAACACTCTGTCTGATTTTGGATTTTTTTTTTTTTTTCCAAAATCAGACTTGACACCAGAGAGGCTGAATACCGCACTGAGTCAATGCGGTCTTAGCCTCTCTGGTGTCAACACTCTGTCTGATTTTGGATTTTTTTTTTTTTTTTTCCCAAAATCAGACTTGACACCAGAGAGGCTGAATACCGCACTGAGTCAATGCGGTCTTAGCCTCTCTGGTCTCAACACTCTGTCTGATTTTGGATTTTTTTTTTTTTTTTTTCCAAAATCAGACTTGACACCAGAGAGGCTGCATACCGCACTGAGTCAATGCGCTCTTAGCCTCTCTGGTCTCAACACTCTGTCTGATTTTGGATTTTTTTTTTTTTTTTCCAAAATCAGACTTGACACCAGAGAGGCTGAATACCGCACTGAGTCAATGCGGTCTTAGCCTCTCTGGTGTCAACACTCTGTCTGATTTTGGATTTTTTTTTTTTTTTCCAAAATCAGACTTGACACCAGAGAGGCTGAATACCGCACTGAGTCAATGCGGTCTTAGCCTCTCTGGTCTCAACACTCTGTCTGATTTTGGATTTTTTTTTTTTTTTTTCAAAATCAGACTTGACACCAGAGAGGCTGAATACCGCACTGAGTCAATGCGGTCTTAGCCTCTCTGGTGTCAACACTCTGTCTGATTTTGGATTTTTTTTTTTTTTTTCCAAAATCAGACTTGACACCAGAGAGGCTGAATACCGCACTGAGTCAATGCGGTCTTAGCCTCTCTGGTCTCAACACTCTGTCTGATTTTGGATTTTTTTTTTTTTTTTTTCCAAAATCAGACTTGACACCAGAGAGGCTGCATACCGCACTGAGTCAATGCGCTCTTAGCCTCTCTGGTCTCAACACTCTGTCTGATTTTGGATTTTTTTTTTTTTTTTCCAAAATCAGACTTGACACCAGAGAGGCTGAATACCGCACTGAGTCAATGCGGTCTTAGCCTCTCTGGTGTCAACACTCTGTCTGATTTTGGATTTTTTTTTTTTTTTTCCAAAATCAGACTTGACACCAGAGAGGCTGAATACCGCACTGAGTCAATGCGGTCTTAGCCTCTCTGGTGTCAACACTCTGTCTGATTTTGGATTTTTTTTTTTTTTTTCCAAAATCAGACTTGACACCAGAGAGGCTGAATACCGCACTGAGTCAATGCGGTCTTAGCCTCTCTGGTCTCAACACTCTGTCTGATTTTGGATTTTTTTTTTTTTTTTTCCAAAATCAGACTTGACACCAGAGAGGCTGAATACCGCACTGAGTCAATGCGCTCTTAGCCTCTCTGGTGTCAACACTGTCTGATTTTGGATTTTTTTTTCTTTTTTCCAAAATCAGACTTGACACCAGAGAGGCTGAATACCGCACTGAGTCAATGCGGTCTTAGCCTCTCTGGTGTCAACACTCTGTCTGATTTTGGATTTTTTTTTTTTTTTTTCCCAAAATCAGACTTGACACCAGAGAGGCTGAATACCGCACTGAGTCAATGCGGTCTTAGCCTCTCTGGTGTCAACACTCTGTCTGATTTTGGATTTTTTTTTTTTTTTCTTCCAAAATCAGACTTGACACCAGAGAGGCTGCATACCGCACTGAGTCAATGCGCTCTTAGCCTCTCTGGTCTCAACACTCTGTCTGATTTTGGATTTTTTTTTTTTTTTTTCAAAATCAGACTTGACACCAGAGAGGCTGAATACCGCACTGAGTCAATGCGGTCTTAGCCTCTCTGGTGTCAACACTCTGTCTGATTTTGGATTTTTTTTTTTTTTTTCCAAAATCAGACTTGACACCAGAGAGGCTGAATACCGCACTGAGTCAATGCGGTCTTAGCCTCTCTGGTCTCAACATTCTGTCTGATTTTGGATTTTTTTTTTTTTTTTTTTTCCAAAATCAGACTTGACACCAGAGAGGCTGCATACCGCACTGAGTCAATGCGCTCTTAGCCTCTCTGGTCTCAACACTCTGTCTGATTTTGGATTTTTTTTTTTTTTTTCCAAAATCAGACTTGACACCAGAGAGGCTGAATACCGCACTGAGTCAATGCGGTCTTAGCCTCTCTGGTGTCAACACTCTGTCTGATTTTGGATTTTTTTTTTTTTTTTCCAAAATCAGACTTGACACCAGAGAGGCTGAATACCGCACTGAGTCAATGCGGTCTTAGCCTCTCTGGTGTCAACACTCTGTCTGATTTTGGATTTTTTTTTTTTTTTTTTCCAAAATCAGACTTGACACCAGAGAGGCTGAATACCGCACTGAGTCAATGCAGTCTTAGCCTCTCTGGTCTCAACACTCTGTCTGATTTTGGATTTTTTTTTTTTTTTTTTCCAAAATCAGACTTGACACCAGAGAGGCTGAATACCGCACTGAGTCAATGCGGTCTTAGCCTCTCTGGTGTCAACACTCTGTCTGATTTTGGATTTTTTTTTTTTTTCCAAAATCAGACTTGACACCAGAGAGGCTGAATACCGCACTGAGTCAATGCGGTCTTAGCCTCTCTGGTGTCAACACTCTGTCTGATTTTGGATTTTTTTTTTTTTTTTCCCAAAATCAGACTTGACACCAGAGAGGCTGAATACCGCACTGAGTCAATGCGGTCTTAGCCTCTCTGGTGTCAACACTCTGTCTGATTTTGGATTTTTTTTTTTTTTTTTCCCAAAATCAGACTTGACACCAGAGAGGCTGAATACCGCACTGAGTCAATGCGGTCTTAGCCTCTCTGGTGTCAACACTCTGTCTGATTTTGGATTTTTTTTTTTTTTTTTCCAAAATCAGACTTGACACCAGAGAGGCTGCATACCGCACTGAGTCAATGCGCTCTTAGCCTCTCTGGTCTCAACACTCTGTCTGATTTTGGATTTTTTTTTTTTTTTGCAAAATCAGACTTGACACCAGAGAGGCTGAATACCACACTGAGTCAATGCGGTCTTAGCCTCTCTGGTGTCAACACTCTGTCTGATTTTGGATTTTTTTTTTTTTTTCCAAAATCAGACTTGACACCAGAGAGGCTGAATACCGCACTGAGTCAATGCGGTCTTAGCCTCTCTGGTGTCAACACTCTGTCTGATTTTGGATTTTTTTTTTTTTTTTCCAAAATCAGACTTGACACCAGAGAGGCTGAATACCGCACTGAGTCAATGCGGTCTTAGCCTCTCTGGTGTCAACACTCTGTCTGATTTTGGATTTTTTTTTTTTTTTTTTCCAAAATCAGACTTGACACCAGAGAGGCTGAATATCGCACTGAGTCAATGCGGTCTTAGCCTCTCTGGTCTCAACACTCTGTCTGATTTTGGATTTTTTTTTTTTTTTTTCAAAAATCAGACTTGACACCAGAGAGGCTGAATACCGCACTGAGTCAATGCGGTCTTAGCCTCTCTGGTCTCAACACTGTCTGATTTTGGATTTTTTTTTTTTTTTTCCAAAATCAGACTTGACACCAGAGAGGCTGAATACCGCACTGAGTCAATGCGGTCTTAGCCTCTCTGGTGTCAACACTCTGTCTGATTTTTGATTTTTTTTTTTTTTTTCCAAAATCAGACTTGACACCAGAGAGACTGAATACCGCACTAAGTCAATGCGGTCTTAGCCTCTCTGGTGTCAACACTCTGTCTGATTTTGGATTTTTTTTTTTTTTTCCAAAATCAGACTTGACACCAGAGAGGCTGAATACCGCACTGAGTCAATGCGGTCTTAGCCTCTCTGGTCTTTTTTTTTTTTCCAAAATCAGACTTGACACCAGAGAGGCTGAATACAGCACTGAGTCAATGCGGTCTTAGCGTCTCTGGTGTCAACACTCTGTCTGATTTTGGATTTTTTTTTTTTTTTTTCCAAAATCAGACTTGACACCAGAGAGGCTGAATACCGCACTGAGTCAATGCGGTCTTAGCCTCTCTGGTCTCAACACTCTGTCTGATTTTGGATTTTTTTTTTTTTTTTTTTCCAAAATCAGACTTGACACCAGAGAGGCTGCATACCGCACTGAGTCAATGCGCTCTTAGCCTCTCTGGTCTCAACACTCTGTCTGATTTTGGATTTTTTTTTTTTTTTTCCAAAATCAGACTTGACACCAGAGAGGCTGAATACCGCACTGAGTCAATGCGGTCTTAGCCTCTCTGGTGTCAACACTCTGTCTGATTTTGGATTTTTTTTTTTTTTTCCAAAATCAGACTTGACACCAGAGAGGCTGAATACCGCACTGAGTCAATGCGGTCTTAGCCTCTCTGGTGTCAACACTCTGTCTGATTTTGGATTTTTTTTTTTTTTTCCAAAATCAGACTTGACACCAGAGAGGCTGAATACCGCACTGAGTCAATGCGGTCTTAGCCTCTCTGGTGTCAACACTCTGTCTGATTTTGGATTTTTTTTTTTTTTTCCAAAATCAGACTTGACACCAGAGAGGCTGAATACCGCACTGAGTCAATGCGGTCTTAGCCTCTCTGGTGTCAACACTCTGTCTGATTTTGGATTTTTTTTTTTTTTTTTTCCAAAATCAGACTTGACACCAGAGAGGCTGAATACCGCACTGAGTCAATGCGGTCTTAGCCTCTCTGGTGTCAACACTCTGTCTGATTTTGGATTTTTTTTTTTTTTCCAAAATGAGACTTGACACCAGAGAGGCTGAATACCGCACTGAGTCAATGCAGTCTTAGCCTCTCTGGTCTCAACACTCTGTCTGATTTTGGATTTTTTTTTTTTTTTTTTTTTCAAAATCAGACTTGACACCAGAGAGGCTGCATACCGCACTGAGTCAATGCGCTCTTAGCCTCTCTGGTCTCAACACTCTGTCTGATTTTGGATTTTTTTTTTTTTTTCCAAAATCAGACTTGACACCAGAGAGGCTGAATACCGCACTGAGTCAATGCGGTCTTAGCCTCTCTGGTGTCAACACTCTGTCTGATTTTGGATTTTTTTTTTTTTTTTTCCCAAAATCAGACTTGACACCAGAGAGGCTGAATACCGCACTGAGTCAATGCGGTCTTAGCCTCTCTGGTCTCAACACTCTGTCTGATTTTGGATTTTTTTTTTTTTTTTTTCCAAAATCAGACTTGACACCAGAGAGGCTGAATACCGCACTGAGTCAATGCGGTCTTAGCCTCTCTGGTGTCAACACTCTGTCTGATTTTGGATTTTTTTTTTTTTTCCAAAATCAGACTTGACACCAGAGAGGCTGAATACCGCACTGAGTCAATGCGGTCTTAGCCTCTCTGGTCTCAACACTCTGTCTGATTTTGGATTTTTTTTTTTTTTTTTCAAAATCAGACTTGACACCAGAGAGGCTGAATACCGCACTGAGTCAATGCGGTCTTAGCCTCTCTGGTGTCAACACTCTGTCTGATTTTGGATTTTTTTTTTTTTTTTCCAAAATCAGACTTGACACCAGAGAGGCTGAATACCGCACTGAGTCAATGCGGTCTTAGCCTCTCTGGTCTCAACACTCTGTCTGATTTTGGATTTTTTTTTTTTTTTTTTCCAAAATCAGACTTGACACCAGAGAGGCTGCATACCGCACTGAGTCAATGCGCTCTTAGCCTCTCTGGTCTCAACACTCTGTCTGATTTTGGATTTTTTTTTTTTTTTTCCAAAATCAGACTTGACACCAGAGAGGCTGAATACCGCACTGAGTCAATGCGGTCTTAGCCTCTCTGGTGTCAACACTCTGTCTGATTTTGGATTTTTTTTTTTTTTTTCCAAAATCAGACTTGACACCAGAGAGGCTGAATACCGCACTGAGTCAATGCGGTCTTAGCCTCTCTGGTCTCAACACTCTGTCTGATTTTGGATTTTTTTTTTTTTTTTTCCAAAATCAGACTTGACACCAGAGAGGCTGAATACCGCACTGAGTCAATGCGCTCTTAGCCTCTCTGGTGTCAACACTGTCTGATTTTGGATTTTTTTTTTTTTTTTCCAAAATCAGACTTGACACCAGAGAGGCTGAATACCGCACTGAGTCAATGCGGTCTTAGCCTCTCTGGTCTCAACACTCTGTCTGATTTTGGATTTTTTTTTTTTTTTTTTCCAAAATCAGACTTGACACCAGAGAGGCTGAATACCGCACTGAGTCAATGCGGTCTTAGCCTCTCTGGTCTCAACACTCTGTCTGATTTTGGATTTTTTTTTTTTTTTCCAAAATCAGACTTGACACCAGAGAGGCTGAATACCGCACTGAGTCAATGCGGTCTTAGCCTCTCTGGTGTCAACACGCTGTCTGATTTTGGATTTTTTTTTTTTTTTCCAAAATCAGACTTGACACCAGAGAGGCTGAATACCGCACTGAGTCAATGCGGTCTTAGCCTCTCTGGTCTCAACACTCTGTCTGATTTTGGATTTTTTTTTTTTTTTTCAAAATCAGACTTGACACCAGAGAGGCTGAATACCGCACTGAGTCAATGCGGTCTTAGCCTCTCTGGTGTCAACACTCTGTCTGATTTTGGATTTTTTTTTTTTTTTTTCCAAAATCAGACTTGACACCAGAGAGGCTGAATACCGCACTGAGTCAATGCGGTCTTAGCCTCTCTGGTCTCAACATTCTGTCTGATTTTGGATTTTTTTTTTTTTTTTTTTTCCAAAATCAGACTTGACACCAGAGAGGCTGCATACCGCACTGAGTCAATGCGCTCTTAGCCTCTCTGGTGTCAACACTCTGTCTGATTTTGGATTTTTTTTTTTTTTTTCCAAAATCAGACTTGACACCAGAGAGGCTGAATACCGCACTGAGTCAATGCGGTCTTAGCCTCTCTGGTGTCAACACTCTGTCTGATTTTGGATTTTTTTTTTTTTTTTTTCCAAAATCAGACTTGACACCAGAGAGGCTGAATACCGCACTGAGTCAATGCAGTCTTAGCCTCTCTGGTCTCAACACTCTGTCTGATTTTGGATTTTTTTTTTTTTTTTTTTCCAAAATCAGACTTGACACCAGAGAGGCTGAATACCGCACTGAGTCAATGCGGTCTTAGCCTCTCTGGTGTCAACACTCTGTCTGATTTTGGATTTTTTTTTTTTTTCCAAAATCAGACTTGACACCAGAGAGGCTGAATACCGCACTGAGTCAATGCGGTCTTAGCCTCTCTGGTGTCAACACTCTGTCTGATTTTGGATTTTTTTTTTTTTTTTCCCAAAATCAGACTTGACACCAGAGAGGCTGAATACCGCACTGAGTCAATGCGGTCTTAGCCTCTCTGGTGTCAACACTCTGTCTGATTTTGGATTTTTTTTTTTTTTTTCCCAAAATCAGACTTGACACCAGAGAGGCTGAATACCGCACTGAGTCAATGCGGTCTTAGCCTCTCTGGTGTCAACACTCTGTCTGATTTTGGATTTTTTTTTTTTTTTTTCCAAAATCAGACTTGACACCAGAGAGGCTGCATACCGCACTGAGTCAATGCGCTCTTAGCCTCTCTGGTCTCAACACTCTGTCTGATTTTGGATTTTTTTTTTTTTTTGCAAAATCAGACTTGACACCAGAGAGGCTGAATACCACACTGAGTCAATGCGGTCTTAGCCTCTCTGGTGTCAACACTCTGTCTGATTTTGGATTTTTTTTTTTTTTTCCAAAATCAGACTTGACACCAGAGAGGCTGAATACCGCACTGAGTCAATGCGGTCTTAGCCTCTCTGGTGTCAACACTCTGTCTGATTTTGGATTTTTTTTTTTTTTTCCAAAATCAGACTTGACACCAGAGAGGCTGAATACCGCACTGAGTCAATGCGGTCTTAGCCTCTCTGGTGTCAACACTCTGTCTGATTTTGGATTTTTTTTTTTTTTTTCCAAAATCAGACTTGACACCAGAGAGGCTGAATACCGCACTGAGTCAATGCGGTCTTAGCCTCTCTGGTGTCAACACTCTGTCTGATTTTGGATTTTTTTTTTTTTTTTTTCCAAAATCAGACTTGACACCAGAGAGGCTGAATACCGCACTGAGTCAATGCGGTCTTAGCCTCTCTGGTCTCAACACTCTGTCTGATTTTGGATTTTTTTTTTTTTTTTTCCAAAATCAGACTTGACACCAGAGAGGCTGAATACCGCACTGAGTCAATGCGGTCTTAGCCTCTCTGGTCTCAACACTGTCTGATTTTGGATTTTTTTTTTTTTTTTCCAAAATCAGACTTGACACCAGAGAGGCTGAATACCGCACTGAGTCAATGCGGTCTTAGCCTCTCTGGTGTCAACACTCTGTCTGATTTTGGATTTTTTTTTTTTTTTTCCAAAATCAGACTTGACACCAGAGAGACTGAATACCGCACTAAGTCAATGCGGTCTTAGCCTCTCTGGTGTCAACACTCTGTCTGATTTTGGATTTTTTTTTTTTTTCCAAAATCAGACTTGACACCAGAGAGGCTGAATACCGCACTGAGTCAATGCGGTCTTAGCCTCTCTGGTCTTTTTTTTTTTTCCAAAATCAGACTTGACACCAGAGAGGCTGAATACAGCACTGAGTCAATGCGGTCTTAGCGTCTCTGGTGTCAACACTCTGTCTGATTTTGGATTTTTTTTTTTTTTTTTTCCAAAATCAGACTTGACACCAGAGAGGCTGAATACCGCACTGAGTCAATGCGGTCTTAGCCTCTCTGGTGTCAACACTCTGTCTGATTTTGGATTTTTTTTTTTTTTTTCCAAAATCAGACTTGACACCAGAGAGGCTGAATACCGCACTGAGTCAATGCGGTCTTAGCCTCTCTGGTGTCAACACTCTGTCTGATTTTGGATTTTTTTTTTTTTTTTTCCAAAATCAGACTTGACACCAGAGAGGCTGAATACCGCACTGAGTCAATGCGGTCTTAGCCTCTCTGGTCTCAACATTCTGTCTGATTTTGGATTTTTTTTTTTTTTTTTTTTCCAAAATCAGACTTGACACCAGAGAGGCTGCATACCGCACTGAGTCAATGCGCTCTTAGCCTCTCTGGTCTCAACACTCTGTCTGATTTTGGATTTTTTTTTTTTTTTTCCAAAATCAGACTTGACACCAGAGAGGCTGAATACCGCACTGAGTCAATGCGGTCTTAGCCTCTCTGGTGTCAACACTCTGTCTGATTTTGGATTTTTTTTTTTTTTTTCCAAAATCAGACTTGACACCAGAGAGGCTGAATACCGCACTGAGTCAATGCGGTCTTAGCCTCTCTGGTGTCAACACTCTGTCTGATTTTGGATTTTTTTTTTTTTTTTTTCCAAAATCAGACTTGACACCAGAGAGGCTGAATACCGCACTGAGTCAATGCAGTCTTAGCCTCTCTGGTCTCAACACTCTGTCTGATTTTGGATTTTTTTTTTTTTTTTTTTCCAAAATCAGACTTGACACCAGAGAGGCTGAATACCGCACTGAGTCAATGCGGTCTTAGCCTCTCTGGTGTCAACACTCTGTCTGATTTTGGATTTTTTTTTTTTTTCCAAAATCAGACTTGACACCAGAGAGGCTGAATACCGCACTGAGTCAATGCGGTCTTAGCCTCTCTGGTGTCAACACTCTGTCTGATTTTGGATTTTTTTTTTTTTTTTCCAAAATCAGACTTGACACCAGAGAGGCTGAATACCGCACTGAGTCAATGCGGTCTTAGCCTCTCTGGTGTCAACACTCTGTCTGATTTTGGATTTTTTTTTTTTTTTTCCCAAAATCAGACTTGACACCAGAGAGGCTGAATACCGCACTGAGTCAATGCGGTCTTAGCCTCTCTGGTGTCAACACTCTGTCTGATTTTGGATTTTTTTTTTTTTTTTTCCAAAATCAGACTTGACACCAGAGAGGCTGCATACCGCACTGAGTCAATGCGCTCTTAGCCTCTCTGGTCTCAACACTCTGTCTGATTTTGGATTTTTTTTTTTGTTTTGCAAAATCAGACTTGACACCAGAGAGGCTGAATACCACACTGAGTCAATGCGGTCTTAGCCTCTCTGGTGTCAACACTCTGTCTGATTTTGGATTTTTTTTTTTTTTTCCAAAATCAGACTTGACACCAGAGAGGCTGAATACCGCACTGAGTCAATGCGGTCTTAGCCTCTCTGGTGTCAACACTCTGTCTGATTTTGGATTTTTTTTTTTTTTTCCAAAATCAGACTTGACACCAGAGAGGCTGAATACCGCACTGAGTCAATGCGGTCTTAGCCTCTCTGGTGTCAACACTCTGTCTGATTTTGGATTTTTTTTTTTTTTTTCCAAAATCAGACTTGACACCAGAGAGGCTGAATACCGCACTGAGTCAATGCGGTCTTAGCCTCTCTGGTGTCAACACTCTGTCTGATTTTGGATTTTTTTTTTTTTTTTTCCAAAATCAGACTTGACACCAGAGAGGCTGAATACCGCACTGAGTCAATGCGGTCTTAGCCTCTCTGGTCTCAACACTCTGTCTGATTTTGGATTTTTTTTTTTTTTTTTTCCAAAATCAGACTTGACACCAGAGAGGCTGAATACCGCACTGAGTCAATGCGGTCTTAGCCTCTCTGGTCTCAACACTGTCTGATTTTGGATTTTTTTTTTTTTTTTCCAAAATCAGACTTGACACCAGAGAGGCTGAATACCGCACTGAGTCAATGCGGTCTTAGCCTCTCTGGTGTCAACACTCTGTCTGATTTTGGATTTTTTTTTTTTTTTTCCAAAATCAGACTTGACACCAGAGAGACTGAATACCGCACTAAGTCAATGCGGTCTTAGCCTCTCTGGTGTCAACACTCTGTCTGATTTTGGATTTTTTTTTTTTTTCCAAAATCAGACTTGACACCAGAGAGGCTGAATACCGCACTGAGTCAATGCGGTCTTAGCCTCTCTGGTCTTTTTTTTTTTTCCAAAATCAGACTTGACACCAGAGAGGCTGAATACAGCACTGAGTCAATGCGGTCTTAGCGTCTCTGGTGTCAACACTCTGTCTGATTTTGGATTTTTTTTTTTTTTTTTTCCAAAATCAGACTTGACACCAGAGAGGCTGAATACCGCACTGAGTCAATGCGGTCTTAGCCTCTCTGGTGTCAACACTCTGTCTGATTTTGGATTTTTTTTTTTTTTCCAAAATGAGACTTGACACCAGAGAGGCTGAATACCGCACTGAGTCAATGCAGTCTTAGCCTCTCTGGTCTCAACACTCTGTCTGATTTTGGATTTTTTTTTTTTTTTTTTTTTTCAAAATCAGACTTGACACCAGAGAGGCTGCATACCGCACTGAGTCAATGCGCTCTTAGCCTCTCTGGTCTCAACACTCTGTCTGATTTTGGATTTTTTTTTTTTTTTCCAAAATCAGACTTGACACCAGAGAGGCTGAATACCGCACTGAGTCAATGCGGTCTTAGCCTCTCTGGTGTCAACACTCTGTCTGATTTTGGATTTTTTTTTTTTTTTTTCCCAAAATCAGACTTGACACCAGAGAGGCTGAATACCGCACTGAGTCAATGCGGTCTTAGCCTCTCTGGTCTCAACACTCTGTCTGATTTTGGATTTTTTTTTTTTTTTTTTTCCAAAATCAGACTTGACACCAGAGAGGCTGCATACCGCACTGAGTCAATGCGCTCTTAGCCTCTCTGGTCTCAACACTCTGTCTGATTTTGGATTTTTTTTTTTTTTTCCAAAATCAGACTTGACACCAGAGAGGCTGAATACCGCACTGAGTCAATGCGGTCTTAGCCTCTCTGGTGTCAACACTCTGTCTGATTTTGGATTTTTTTTTTTTTTCCAAAATCAGACTTGACACCAGAGAGGCTGAATACCGCACTGAGTCAATGCGGTCTTAGCCTCTCTGGTCTCAACACTCTGTCTGATTTTGGATTTTTTTTTTTTTTTTTCAAAATCAGACTTGACACCAGAGAGGCTGAATACCGCACTGAGTCAATGCGGTCTTAGCCTCTCTGGTGTCAACACTCTGTCTGATTTTGGATTTTTTTATTTTTTTTCCAAAATCAGACTTGACACCAGAGAGGCTGAATACCGCACTGAGTCAATGCGGTCTTAGCCTCTCTGGTCTCAACACTCTGTCTGATTTTGGATTTTTTTTTTTTTTTTTCCAAAATCAGACTTGACACCAGAGAGGCTGCATACCGCACTAAGTCAATGCGCTCTTAGCCTCTCTGGTCTCAACACTCTGTCTGATTTTGGATTTTTTTTTTTTTTTTCCAAAATCAGACTTGACACCAGAGAGGCTGAATACCGCACTGAGTCAATGCGGTCTTAGCCTCTCTGGTGTCAACACTCTGTCTGATTTTGGATTTTTTTTTTTTTTTTCCAAAATCAGACTTGACACCAGAGAGGCTGAATACCGCACTGAGTCAATGCGGTCTTAGCCTCTCTGGTCTCAACACTCTGTCTGATTTTGGATTTTTTTTTTTTTTTTTCCAAAATCAGACTTGACACCAGAGAGGCTGAATACCGCACTGAGTCAATGCGCTCTTAGCCTCTCTGGTGTCAACACTGTCTGATTTTGGATTTTTTTTTTTTTTTTCCAAAATCAGACTTGACACCAGAGAGGCTGAATACCGCACTGAGTCAATGCGGTCTTAGCCTCTCTGGTCTCAACACTCTGTCTGATTTTGGATTTTTTTTTTTTTTTTTTCCAAAATCAGACTTGACACCAGAGAGGCTGAATACCGCACTGAGTCAATGCGGTCTTAGCCTCTCTGGTCTCAACACTCTGTCTGATTTTGGATTTTTTTTTTTTTTTCCAAAATCAGACTTGACACCAGAGAGGCTGAATACCGCACTGAGTCAATGCGGTCTTAGCCTCTCTGGTGTCAACACGCTGTCTGATTTTGGATTTTTTTTTTTTTTTCCAAAATCAGACTTGACACCAGAGAGGCTGAATACCGCACTGAGTCAATGCGGTCTTAGCCTCTCTGGTCTCAACACTCTGTCTGATTTTGGATTTTTTTTTTTTTTTTTTTCCAAAATCAGACTTGACACCAGAGAGGCTGAATACCGCACTGAGTCAATGCGGTCTTAGCCTCTCTGGTCTCAACACTCTGTCTGATTTTGGATTTTTTTTTTTTTTTTTCCAAAATCAGACTTGACACCAGAGAGGCTGCATACCGCACTGAGTTAATGCGCTCTTAGCCTCTCTGGTCTCAACACTCTGTCTGATTTTGGATTTTTTTTTTTTTTTTCCAAAATCAGACTTGACACCAGAGAGGCTGAATACCGCACTGAGTCAATGCGGTCTTAGCCTCTCTGGTGTCAACACTCTGTCTGATTTTTGATTTTTTTTTTTTTTTTCCAAAATCAGACTTGACACCAGAGAGGCTGAATACCGCACTGAGTCAATGCGGTCTTAGCCTCTCTGGTGTCAACACTCTGACTGATTTTGGATTTTTTTTTTTTTTTCCAAAATCAGACTTGACACCAGAGAGGCTGAATACCGCACTGAGTCAATGCGGTCTTAGCCTCTCTGGTGTCAACACTCTGTCTGATTTTGGATTTTTTTTTTTTTCCAAAATCAGACTTGACACCAGAGAGGCTGAATACCGCACTGAGTCAATGCGGTCTTAGCCTCTCTGGTGTCAACACTCTGTCTGATTTTGGATTTTTTTTTTTTTTTTTCCAAAATCAGACTTGACACCAGAGAGGCTGCATACCGCACTGAGTCAATGCGCTCTTAGCCTCTCTGGTCTCAACACTCTGTCTGATTTTGGATTTTTTTTTTTTTTTTCCAAAATCAGACTTGACACCAGAGAGGCTGAATACCGCACTGAGTCAATGCGCTCTTAGCCTCTCTGGTGTCAACACTCTGTCTGATTTTGGATTTTTTTTTTTTTTTCCAAAATCAGACTTGACACCAGAGAGGCTGAATACCGCACTGAGTCAATGCGGTCTTAGCCTCTCTGGTGTCAACACTCTGTCTGATTTTGGATTTTTTTTTTTTTTTTCCAAAATCAGACTTGACACCAGAGAGGCTGAATACCGCACTGAGTCAATGCGGTCTTAGCCTCTCTGGTGTCAACACTCTGTCTGATTTTGGATTTTTTTTTTTTTTTTTTCCAAAATCAGACTTGACACCAGAGAGGCTGAATACCGCACTGAGTCAATGCGGTCTCACACAGAGTGTCAACACTCTGTCTGATTTTGGATTTTTTTTTTTTTTTTTCCAAAATCAGACTTGACACCAGAGAGGCTGAATACCGCACTGAGTCAATGCGGTCTTAGCCTCTCTGGTGTCAACACTCTGTCTGATTTTGGATTTTTTTTTTTTTTTTCCAAAATCAGACTTGACACCAGAGAGGCTGAATACCGCACTGAGTCAATGCGGTCTTAGCCTCTCTGGTCTCAACACTCTGTCTGATTTTTTTTTTTTTTTTTTTTTTTTCCAAAATCAGACTTGACACCAGAGAGGCTGAATACCGCACTGAGTCAATGCGCTCTTAGCCTCTCTGGTGTCAACACTGTCTGATTTTGGATTTTTTTTTTTTTTTTCCAAAATCAGACTTGACACCAGAGAGGCTGAATACCGCACTGAGTCAATGCGGTCTTAGCCTCTCTGGTCTCAACACTCTGTCTGATTTTGGATTTTTTTTTTTTTTTTCCAAAATCAGACTTGACACCAGAGAGGCTGAATACCGCACTGAGTCAATGCGGTCTTAGCCTCTCTGGTCTCAACACTCTGTCTGATTTTGGATTTTTTTTTTTTTTTTTTCCAAAATCAGACTTGACACCAGAGAGGCTGAATACCGCACTGAGTCAATGCGGTCTTAGCCTCTCTGGTCTCAACACTCTGTCTGATTTTGGATTTTTTTTTTTTTTTCCAAAATCAGACTTGACACCAGAGAGGCTGAATACCGCACTGAGTCAATGCGGTCTTAGCCTCTCTGGTCTCAACACTCTGTCTGATTTTGGATTTTTTTTTTTTTTTTCCAAAATCAGACTTGACACCAGAGAGGCTGAATACCGCACTGAGTCAATGCGGTCTTAGCCTCTCTGGTGTCAACACTCTGTCTGATTTTGGATTTTTTTTTTTTTCCAAAATCAGACTTGACACCAGAGAGGCTGAATACCGCACTGAGTCAATGCGGTCTTAGCCTCTCTGGTGTCAACACTCTGTCTGATTTTGGATTTTTTTTTTTTTTTTTTCCAAAATCAGACTTGACACCAGAGAGGCTGAATACCGCACTGAGTCAATGCGGTCTTAGCCTCTCTGGTCTCAACACTCTGTCTGATTTTGGATTTTTTTTTTTTTTTTTCCAAAATCAGACTTGACACCAGAGAGGCTGAATACCGCACTGAGTCAATGCGGTCTTAGCCTCTCTGGTCTCAACACTGTCTGATTTTGGATTTTTTTTTTTTTTTTCCAAAATCAGACTTGACACCAGAGAGGCTGAATACTGCACTGAGTCAATGCGGTCTTAGCCTCTCTGGTGTCAACACTCTGTCTGATTTTGGATTTTTTTTTTTTTTTTCCAAAATCAGACTTGACACCAGAGAGACTGAATACCGCACTGAGTCAATGCGGTCTTAGCCTCTCTGGTGTCAACACTCTGTCTGATTTTGGATTTTTTTTTTTTTTCCAAAATCAGACTTGACACCAGAGAGGCTGAATACCGCACTGAGTCAATGCGGTCTTAGCCTCTCTGGTGTCAACACTCTGTCTGATTTTGGATTTTTTTTTTTTTTTTCCAAAATCAGACTTGACACCAGAGAGGCTGAATACCGCACTGAGTCAATGCGGTCTTAGCCTCTCTGGTCTCAACACTCTGTCTGATTTTGGATTTTTTTTTTTTTTTTTTCCAAAATCAGACTTGACACCAGAGAGGCTGAATACCGCACTGAGTCAATGCGGTCTTAGCCTCTCTGGTCTTTTTTTTTTTCCAAAATCAGACTTGACACCAGAGAGGCTGAATACCGCACTGAGTCAATGCGGTCTTAGCCTCTCTGGTGTCAACACTCTGTCTGATTTTGGATTTTTTTTTTTTTTTTTCCAAAATCAGACTTGACACCAGAGAGGCTGAATACCGCACTGAGTCAATGCGGTCTTAGCCTCTCTGGTGTCAACACTCTGTCTGATTTTGGATTTTTTTTTTTTTTTTCCAAAATCAGACTTGACACCAGAGAGGCTGAATACCGCACTGAGTCAATGCGGTCTTAGCCTCTCTGGTGTCAACACTCTGTCTGATTTTGGATTTTTTTTTTTTTTTTTTCCAAAATCAGACTTGACACCAGAGAGGCTGAATACCGCACTGAGTCAATGCGGTCTCACACAGAGTGTCAACACTCTGTCTGATTTTGGATTTTTTTTTTTTTTTTTCCAAAATCAGACTTGACACCAGAGAGGCTGAATACCGCACTGAGTCAATGCGGTCTTAGCCTCTCTGGTGTCAACACTCTGTCTGATTTTGGATTTTTTTTTTTTTTTTCCAAAATCAGACTTGACACCAGAGAGGCTGAATACCGCACTGAGTCAATGCGGTCTTAGCCTCTCTGGTCTCAACACTCTGTCTGATTTTTTTTTTTTTTTTTTTTTTTTCCAAAATCAGACTTGACACCAGAGAGGCTGAATACCGCACTGAGTCAATGCGCTCTTAGCCTCTCTGGTGTCAACACTGTCTGATTTTGGATTTTTTTTTTTTTTTTCCAAAATCAGACTTGACACCAGAGAGGCTGAATACCGCACTGAGTCAATGCGGTCTTAGCCTCTCTGGTCTCAACACTCTGTCTGATTTTGGATTTTTTTTTTTTTTTTCCAAAATCAGACTTGACACCAGAGAGGCTGAATACCGCACTGAGTCAATGCGGTCTTAGCCTCTCTGGTCTCAACACTCTGTCTGATTTTGGATTTTTTTTTTTTTTTTTTCCAAAATCAGACTTGACACCAGAGAGGCTGAATACCGCACTGAGTCAATGCGGTCTTAGCCTCTCTGGTCTCAACACTCTGTCTGATTTTGGATTTTTTTTTTTTTTTTCCAAAATCAGACTTGACACCAGAGAGGCTGAATACCGCACTGAGTCAATGCGGTCTTAGCCTCTCTGGTCTCAACACTCTGTCTGATTTTGGATTTTTTTTTTTTTTTTCCAAAATCAGACTTGACACCAGAGAGGCTGAATACCGCACTGAGTCAATGCGGTCTTAGCCTCTCTGGTGTCAACACTCTGTCTGATTTTGGATTTTTTTTTTTTTTCCAAAATCAGACTTGACACCAGAGAGGCTGAATACCGCACTGAGTCAATGCGGTCTTAGCCTCTCTGGTGTCAACACTCTGTCTGATTTTGGATTTTTTTTTTTTTTTTTTCCAAAATCAGACTTGACACCAGAGAGGCTGAATACCGCACTGAGTCAATGCGGTCTTAGCCTCTCTGGTCTCAACACTCTGTCTGATTTTGGATTTTTTTTTTTTTTTTTCCAAAATCAGACTTGACACCAGAGAGGCTGAATACCGCACTGAGTCAATGCGGTCTTAGCCTCTCTGGTCTCAACACTGTCTGATTTTGGATTTTTTTTTTTTTTTTCCAAAATCAGACTTGACACCAGAGAGGCTGAATACTGCACTGAGTCAATGCGGTCTTAGCCTCTCTGGTGTCAACACTCTGTCTGATTTTGGATTTTTTTTTTTTTTTTCCAAAATCAGACTTGACACCAGAGAGACTGAATACCGCACTGAGTCAATGCGGTCTTAGCCTCTCTGGTGTCAACACTCTGTCTGATTTTGGATTTTTTTTTTTTTTCCAAAATCAGACTTGACACCAGAGAGGCTGAATACCGCACTGAGTCAATGCGGTCTTAGCCTCTCTGGTGTCAACACTCTGTCTGATTTTGGATTTTTTTTTTTTTTTTCCAAAATCAGACTTGACACCAGAGAGGCTGAATACCGCACTGAGTCAATGCGGTCTTAGCCTCTCTGGTCTCAACACTCTGTCTGATTTTGGATTTTTTTTTTTTTTTTTTTCCAAAATCAGACTTGACACCAGAGAGGCTGAATACCGCACTGAGTCAATGCGGTCTTAGCCTCTCTGGTCTTTTTTTTTTTCCAAAATCAGACTTGACACCAGAGAGGCTGAATACCGCACTGAGTCAATGCGGTCTTAGCCTCTCTGGTGTCAACACTCTGTCTGATTTTGGATTTTTTTTTTTTTTTTTCCAAAATCAGACTTGACACCAGAGAGGCTGAATACCGCACTGAGTCAATGCGGTCTTAGCCTCTCTGGTCTCAACACTCTGTCTGATTTTGGATTTTTTTTTTTTTTTTTTCCAAAATCAGACTTGACACCAGAGAGGCTGCATACCGCACTGAGTCAATGCGCTCTTAGCCTCTCTGGTCTCAACACTCTGTCTGATTTTGGATTTTTTTTTTTTTTTTCCAAAATCAGACTTGACACCAGAGAGGCTGAATACCGCACTGAGTCAATGCGGTCTTAGCCTCTCTGGTGTCAACACTCTGTCTGATTTTGGATTTTTTTTTTTTTTTCCAAAATCAGACTTGACACCAGAGAGGCTGAATACCGCACTGAGTCAATGCGGTCTTAGCCTCTCTGGTGTCAACACTCTGTCTGATTTTGGATTTTTTTTTTTTTTTTTTCAAAATCAGACTTGACACCAGAGAGGCTGCATACCGCACTGAGTCAATGCGCTCTTAGCCTCTCTGGTCTCAACACTCTGTCTGATTTTGGATTTTTTTTTTTTTTTTCCAAAATCAGACTTGACACCAGAGAGGCTGAATACCGCACTGAGTCAATGCGGTCTTAGCCTCTCTGGTGTCAACACTCTGTCTGATTTTGGATTTTTTTTTTTTTTTCCAAAATCAGACTTGACACCAGAGAGGCTGAATACCGCACTGAGTCAATGCGGTCTTAGCCTCTCTGGTGTCAACACTCTGTCTGATTTTGGATTTTTTTTTTTTTTCCAAAATCAGACTTGACACCAGAGAGGCTGAATACCGCACTGAGTCAATGCGGTCTTAGCCTCTCTGGTCTCAACACTCTGTCTGATTTTGGATTTATTTTTATTTTTTTCCAAAATCAGACTTGACACCAGAGAGGCTGAATACCGCACTGAGTCAATGCGGTCTTAGCCTCTCTGGTGTCAACACTCTGTCTGATTTTGGATTTTTTTTTTTTTTTTTTTTTCCAAAATCAGACTTGACACCAGAGAGGCTGAATACCGCACTGAGTCAATGCGGTCTTAGCCTCTCTGGTGTCAACACTCTGTCTGATTTTGGATTTTTTTTTTTTCTCCAAAATGAGACTTGACACCAGAGAGGCTGAATACCGCACTGAGTCAATGCGGTCTTAGCCTCTCTGGTCTCAACACTCTGTCTGATTTTGGATTTTTTTTTTTTTTTTTTTCCAAAATCAGACTTGACACCAGAGAGGCTGCATACCGCACTGAGTCAATGCGCTCTTAGCCTCTCTGGTCTCAACACTCTGTCTGATTTTGGATTTTTTTTTTTTTTTCCAAAATCAGACTTGACACCAGAGAGGCTGAATACTGCACTGAGTCAATGCGGTCTTAGCCTCTCTGGTGTCAACACTCTGTCTGATTTTGGATTTTTTTTTTTTTTTTTCCCAAAATCAGACTTGACACCAGAGAGGCTGAATACCGCACTGAGTCAATGCGGTCTTAGCCTCTCTGGTCTCAACACTCTGTCTGATTTTGGATTTTTTTTTTTTTTTTTTTCAAAATCAGACTTGACACCAGAGAGGCTGCATACCGCACTGAGTCAATGCGCTCTTAGCCTCTCTGGTCTCAACACTCTGTCTGATTTTGGATTTTTTTTTTTTTTTTCCAAAATCAGACTTGACACCAGAGAGGCTGAATACCGCACTGAGTCAATGCGGTCTTAGCCTCTCTGGTGTCAACACTCTGTCTGATTTTGGATTTTTTTTTTTTTTCCAAAATCAGACTTGACACCAGAGAGGCTGAATACCGCACTGAGTCAATGCGGTCTTAGCCTCTCTGGTCTCAACACTCTGTCTGATTTTGGATTTTTTTTTTTTTTTTTTTTCCAAAATCAGACTTGACACCAGAGAGGCTGAATACCGCACTGAGTCAATGCGGTCTTAGCCTCTCTGGTGTCAACACTCTGTCTGATTTTGGATTTTTTTTTTTTTTTTTCCAAAATCAGACTTGACACCAGAGAGGCTGAATACCGCACTGAGTCAATGCGGTCTTAGCCTCTCTGGTCTCAACATTCTGTCTCATTTTGGATTTTTTTTTTTTTTTTTTTTCCAAAATCAGACTTGACACCAGAGAGGCTGCATACCGCACTGAGTCAATGCGCTCTTAGCCTCTCTGGTCTCAACACTCTGTCTGATTTTGGATTTTTTTTTTTTTTTTCCAAAATCAGACTTGACACCAGAGAGGCTGAATACCGCACTGAGTCAATGCGGTCTTAGCCTCTCTGGTGTCAACACTCTGTCTGATTTTGGATTTTTTTTTTTTTTTTTCCAAAATCAGACTTGACACCAGAGAGGCTGAATACCGCACTGAGTCAATGCGGTCTTAGCCTCTCTGGTGTCAACACTCTGTCTGATTTTGGATTTTTTTTTTTTTTTTTTCCAAAATCAGACTTGACACCAGAGAGGCTGAATACCGCACTGAGTCAATGCGGTCTTAGCCTCTCTGGTCTCAACACTCTGTCTGATTTTGGATTTTTTTTTTTTTTTTTTTCCAAAATCAGACTTGACACCAGAGAGGCTGAATACCGCACTGAGTCAATGCGGTCTTAGCCTCTCTGGTGTCAACACTCTGTCTGATTTTGGATTTTTTTTTTTTTTTCCAAAATCAGACTTGACACCAGAGAGGCTGAATACCGCACTGAGTCAATGCGGTCTTAGCCTCTCTGGTGTCAACACTCTGTCTGATTTTGGATTTTTTTTTTTTTTCCAAAATCAGACTTGACACCAGAGAGGCTGAATACCGCACTGAGTCAATGCGGTCTTAGCCTCTCTGGTGTCAACACTCTGTCTGATTTTGGATTTTTTTTTTTTTTTTCCAAAATCAGACTTGACACCAGAGAGGCTGAATACCGCACTGAGTCAATGCGGTCTTAGCCTCTCTGGTGTCAACACTCTGTCTGATTTTGGATTTTTTTTTTTTTTTTTCCCAAAATCAGACTTGACACCAGAGAGGCTGAATACCGCACTGAGTCAATGCGGTCTTAGCCTCTCTGGTCTCAACACTCTGTCTGATTTTGGATTTTTTTTTTTTTTTTTCCAAAATCAGACTTGACACCAGAGAGGCTGAATACCGCACTGAGTCAATGCGGTCTTAGCCTCTCTGGTCTCAACACTGTCTGATTTTGGATTTTTTTTTTTTTTTCCAAAATCAGACTTGACACCAGAGAGGCTGAATACTGCGCTGAGTCAATGCGGTCTTAGCCTCTCTGGTGTCAACACTCTGTCTGATTTTGGATTTTTTTTTTTTTTTTCCAAAATCAGACTTGACACCAGAGAGACTGAATACCGCACTGAGTCAATGCGGTCTTAGCCTCTCTGGTGTCAACACTCTGTCTGATTTTGGATTTTTTTTTTTTTTTCCAAAATAAGACTTGACACCAGAGAGGCTGAATACCGCACTGAGTCAATGCGGTCTTAGCCTCTCTGGTGTCAACACTCTGTCTGATTTTGGATTTTTTTTTTTTTTTTCCAAAATCAGACTTGACACCAGAGAGGCTGAATACCGCACTGAGTCAATGCGGTCTTAGCCTCTCTGGTCTCAACACTCTGTCTGATTTTGGATTTTTTTTTTTTTTTTTTTCCAAAATCAGACTTGACACCAGAGAGGCTGAATACCGCACTGAGTCAATGCGGTCTTAGCCTCTCTGGTCTTTTTTTTTTTTCCAAAATCAGACTTGACACCAGAGAGGCTGAATACCGCACTGAGTCAATGCGGTCTTAGCCTCTCTGGTGTCAACACTCTGTCTGATTTTGGATTTTTTTTTTTTTTTTTCCAAAATCAGACTTGACACCAGAGAGGCTGAATACCGCACTGAGTCAATGCGGTCTTAGCCTCTCTGGTCTCAACACTCTGTCTGATTTTGGATTTTTTTTTTTTTTTTTTTCCAAAATCAGACTTGACACCAGAGAGGCTGCATACCGCACTGAGTCAATGCGCTCTTAGCCTCTCTGGTCTCAACACTCTGTCTGATTTTGGATTTTTTTTTTTTTTTCCCAAAATCAGACTTGACACCAGAGAGGCTGAATACCGCACTGAGTCAATGCGGTCTTAGCCTCTCTGGTGTCAACACTCAGTCTGATTTTGGATTTTTTTTTTTTTTTTTCCAAAATCAGACGACACCAGAGAGGCTGAATACCGCACTGAGTCAATGCGGTCTTAGCCTCTCTGGTGTCAACACTCTGTCTGATTTTGGATTTTTTTTTTTTTTTTTTCAAAATCAGACTTGACACCAGAGAGGCTGCATACCGCACTGAGTCAATGCGCTCTTAGCCTCTCTGGTCTCAACACTCTGTCTGATTTTGGATTTTTTTTTTTTTTCCAAAATCAGACTTGACACCAGAGAGGCTGAATACCGCACTGAGTCAATGCGGTCTTAGCCTCTCTGGTGTCAACACTCTGTCTGATTTTGGATTTTTTTTTTTTTTTCCAAAATCAGACTTGACACCAGAGAGGCTGAATACCGCACTGAGTCAATGCGGTCTTAGCCTCTCTGGTGTCAACACTCTGTCTGATTTTGGATTTTTTTTTTTTTCCAAAATCAGACTTGACACCAGAGAGGCTGAATACCGCACTGAGTCAATGCGGTCTTAGCCTCTCTGGTCTCAACACTCTGTCTGATTTTGGATTTATTTTTATTTTTTTCCAAAATCAGACTTGACACCAGAGAGGCTGAATACCGCACTGAGTCAATGCGGTCTTAGCCTCTCTGGTGTCAACACTCTGTCTGATTTTGGATTTTTTTTTTTTTTTTTTTCCAAAATCAGACTTGACACCAGAGAGGCTGAATACTGCACTGAGTCAATGCGGTCTTAGCCTCTCTGGTGTCAACACTCTGTCTGATTTTGGATTTTTTTTTTTTCTCCAAAATGAGACTTGACACCAGAGAGGCTGAATACCGCACTGAGTCAATGCGGTCTTAGCCTCTCTGGTGTCAACACTCTGTCTGATTTTGGATTTTTTTTTTTTTTTTTTCCCAAAATCAGACTTGACACCAGAGAGGCTGAATACCGCACTGAGTCAATGCGGTCTTAGCCTCTCTGGTCTCAACACTCTGTCTGATTTTGGATTTTTTTTTTTTTTTTTTCTAAAATCAGACTTGACACCAGAGAGGCTGCATACCGCACTGAGTCAATGCGCTCTTAGCCTCTCTGGTCTCAACACTCTGTCTGATTTTGGATTTTTTTTTTTTTTTCCAAAATCAGACTTGACACCAGAGAGGCTGAATACCGCACTGAGTCAATGCGGTCTTAGCCTCTCTGGTGTCAACACTCTGTCTGATTTTGGATTTTTTTTTTTTTTCCAAAATCAGACTTGACACCAGAGAGGCTGAATACCGCACTGAGTCAATGCGGTCTTAGCCTCTCTGGTCTCAACACTCTGTCTGATTTTGGATTTTTTTTTTTTGTTTTTCCAAAATCAGACTTGACACCAGAGAGGCTGAATACCGCACTGAGTCAATGCGGTCTTAGCCTCTCTGGTGTCAACACTCTGTCTGATTTTGGATTTTTTTTTTTTTTTTTCCAAAATCAGACTTGACACCAGAGAGGCTGAATACCGCACTGAGTCAATGCGGTCTTAGCCTCTCTGGTCTCAACATTCTGTCTGATTTTGGATTTTTTTTTTTTTTTTTTTCCAAAATCAGACTTGACACCAGAGAGGCTGCATACCGCACTGAGTCAATGCGCTCTTAGCCTCTCTGGTCTCAACACTCTGTCTGATTTTGGATTTTTTTTTTTTTTTTCCAAAATCAGACTTGACACCAGAGAGGCTGAATACCGCACTGAGTCAATGCGGTCTTAGCCTCTCTGGTGTCAACACTCTGTCTGATTTTGGATTTTTTTTTTTTTTTTCCAAAATCAGACTTGACACCAGAGAGGCTGAATACCGCACTGAGTCAATGCGGTCTTAGCCTCTCTGGTGTCAACACTCTGTCTGATTTTGGATTTTTTTTTTTTTTTTTTCCAAAATCAGACTTGACACCAGAGAGGCTGAATACCGCACTGAGTCAATGCGGTCTTAGCCTCTCTGGTCTCAACACTCTGTCTGATTTTGGATTTTTTTTTTTTTTTTTTTCCAAAATCAGACTTGACACCAGAGAGGCTGAATACCGCACTGAGTCAATGCGGTCTTAGCCTCTCTGGTGTCAACACTCTGTCTGATTTTGGATTTTTTTTTTTTTTTCCAAAATCAGACTTGACACCAGAGAGGCTGAATACCGCACTGAGTCAATGCAGTCTTAGCCTCTCTGGTGTCAACACTCTGTCTGATTTTGGATTTTTTTTTTTTTTTTTCCCAAAATCAGACTTGACACCAGAGAGGCTGAATACCGCACTGAGTCAATGCGGTCTTAGCCTCTCTGGTGTCAACACTCTGTCTGATTTTGGATTTTTTTTTTTTTTCTTCCAAAATCAGACTTGACACCAGAGAGGCTGCATACCGCACTGAGTCAATGCGCTCTTAGCCTCTCTGGTCTCAACACTCTGTCTGATTTTGGATTTTTTTTTTTTTTTTTCAAAATCAGACTTGACACCAGAGAGGCTGAATACCGCACTGAGTAATGCGGTCTTAGCCTCTCTGGTGTCAACACTCTGTCTGATTTTGGATTTTTTTTTTTTTTTTTCCAAAATCAGACTTGACACCAGAGAGGCTGAATACCGCACTGAGTCAATGCGGTCTTAGCCTCTCTGGTCTCAACATTCTGTCTGATTTTGGATTTTTTTTTTTTTTTTTTTTCCAAAATCAGACTTGACACCAGAGAGGCTGCATACCGCACTGAGTCAATGCGCTCTTAGCCTCTCTGGTCTCAACACTCTGTCTGATTTTGGATTTTTTTTTTTTTTTTCCAAAATCAGACTTGACACCAGAGAGGCTGAATACCGCACTGAGTCAATGCGGTCTTAGCCTCTCTGGTGTCAACACTCTGTCTGATTTTGGATTTTTTTTTTTTTTTTCCAAAATCAGACTTGACACCAGAGAGGCTGAATACCGCACTGAGTCAATGCGGTCTTAGCCTCTCTGGTGTCAACACTCTGTCTGATTTTGGATTTTTTTTTTTTTTTTTTTTCCAAAATCAGACTTGACACCAGAGAGGCTGAATACCGCACTGAGTCAATGCGGTCTTAGCCTCTCTGGTCTCAACACTCTGTCTGATTTTGGATTTTTTTTTTTTTTTTTTTCCAAAATCAGACTTGACACCAGAGAGGCTGAATACCGCACTGAGTCAATGCGGTCTTAGCCTCTCTGGTGTCAACACTGTCTGATTTTGGATTTTTTTTTTTTTTTCCAAAATCAGACTTGACACCAGAGAGGCTGAATACCGCACTGAGTCAATGCGGTCTTAGCCTCTCTGGTGTCAACACTCTGTCTGATTTTGGATTTTTTTTTTTTTTCCAAAATCAGACTTGACACCAGAGAGGCTGAATACCGCACTGAGTCAATGCGGTCTTAGCCTCTCTGGTGTCAACACTCTGTCTGATTTTGGATTTTTTTTTTTTTTTTCCCAAAATCAGACTTGACACCAGAGAGGCTGAATACCGCACTGAGTCAATGCGGTCTTAGCCTCTCTGGTGTCAACACTCTGTCTGATTTTGGATTTTTTTTTCTTTTTCTTCCAAAATCAGACTTGACACCAGAGAGGCTGCATACCGCACTGAGTCAATGCGCTCTTAGCCTCTCTGGTCTCAACACTCTGTCTGATTTTGGATTTTTTTTTTTTTTTGCAAAATCAGACTTGACACCAGAGAGGCTGAATACCGCACTGAGTCAATGCGGTCTTAGCCTCTCTGGTGTCAACACTCTGTCTGATTTTGGATTTTTTTTTTTTTTTCCAAAATCAGACTTGACACCAGAGAGGCTGAATACCGCACTGAGTCAATGCGGTCTTAGCCTCTCTGGTGTCAACACTCTGTCTGATTTTGGATTTTTTTTTTTTTTTCCAAAATCAGACTTGACACCAGAGAGGCTGAATACCGCACTGAGTCAATGCGGTCTTAGCCTCTCTGGTGTCAACACTCTGTCTGATTTTGGATTTTTTTTTTTTTTTTCCAAAATCAGACTTGACACCAGAGAGGCTGAATACCGCACTGAGTCAATGCGGTCTTAGCCTCTCTGGTGTCAACACTCTGTCTGATTTTGGATTTTTTTTTTTTTTTTTTCCAAAATCAGACTTGACACCAGAGAGGCTGAATACCGCACTGAGTCAATGCGGTCTTAGCCTCTCTGGTCTCAACACTCTGTCTGATTTTGGATTTTTTTTTTTTTTTTTCCAAAATCAGACTTGACACCAGAGAGGCTGAATACCGCACTGAGTCAATGCGGTCTTAGCCTCTCTGGTCTCAACACTGTCTGATTTTGGATTTTTTTTTTTTTTTTCCAAAATCAGACTTGACACCAGAGAGGCTGAATACCGCACTGAGTCAATGCGGTCTTAGCCTCTCTGGTGTCAACACTCTGTCTGATTTTGGATTTTTTTTTTTTTTTTCCAAAATCAGACTTGACACCAGAGAGACTGAATACCGCACTAAGTCAATGCGGTCTTAGCCTCTCTGGTGTCAACACTCTGTCTGATTTTGGATTTCTTTTTTTTTTCCAAAATCAGACTTGACACCAGAGAGGCTGAATACCGCACTGAGTCAATGCGGTCTTAGCCTCTCTGGTCTTTTTTTTTTTTCCAAAATCAGACTTGACACCAGAGAGGCTGAATACAGCACTGAGTCAATGCGGTCTTAGCCTCTCTGGTGTCAACACTCTGTCTGATTTTGGATTTTTTTTTTTTTTTTTTCCAAAATCAGACTTGACACCAGAGAGGCTGAATACCGCACTGAGTCAATGCGGTCTTAGCCTCTCTGGTCTCAACACTCTGTCTGATTTTGGATTTTTTTTTTTTTTTTTTTCCAAAATCAGACTTGACACCAGAGAGGCTGCATACCGCACTGAGTCAATGCGCTCTTAGCCTCTCTGGTCTCAACACTCTGTCTGATTTTGGATTTTTTTTTTTTTTTTCCAAAATCAGACTTGACACCAGAGAGGCTGAATACCGCACTGAGTCAATGCGGTCTTAGCCTCTCTGGTGTCAACACTCTGTCTGATTTTGGATTTTTTTTTTTTTTTCCAAAATCAGACTTGACACCAGAGAGGCTGAATACCGCACTGAGTCAATGCGGTCTTAGCCTCTCTGGTGTCAACACTCTGTCTGATTTTGGATTTTTTTTTTTTTTTTTTCCAAAATCAGACTTGACACCAGAGAGGCTGCATACCGCACTGAGTCAATGCGCTCTTAGCCTCTCTGGTCTCAACACTCTGTCTGATTTTGGATTTTTTTTTTTTTTTTCCAAAATCAGACTTGACACCAGAGAGGCTGAATACCGCACTGAGTCAATGCGGTCTTAGCCTCTCTGGTGTCAACACTCTGTCTGATTTTGGATTTTTTTTTTTTTTTCCAAAATCAGACTTGACACCAGAGAGGCTGAATACCGCACTGAGTCAATGCGGTCTTAGCCTCTCTGGTGTCAACACTCTGTCTGATTTTGGATTTTTTTTTTTTTCCAAAATCAGACTTGACACCAGAGAGGCTGAATACCGCACTGAGTCAATGCGGTCTTAGCCTCTCTGGTCTCAACACTCTGTCTGATTTTGGATTTATTTTTATTTTTTTCCAAAATCAGACTTGACACCAGAGAGGCTGAATACCGCACTGAGTCAATGCGGTCTTAGCCTCTCTGGTGTCAACACTCTGTCTGATTTTGGATTTTTTTTTTTTTTTTTTTCCAAAATCAGACTTGACACCAGAGAGGCTGCATACCGCACTGAGTCAATGCGCTCTTAGCCTCTCTGGTCTCAACACTCTGTCTGATTTTGGATTTTTTTTTTTTTTTCCAAAATCAGACTTGACACCAGAGAGGCTGAATACCGCACTGAGTCAATGCGGTCTTAGCCTCTCTGGTGTCAACACTCTGTCTGATTTTGGATTTTTTTTTTTTTTTTTCCCAAAATCAGACTTGACACCAGAGAGGCTGAATACCGCACTGAGTCAATGCGGTCTTAGCCTCTCTGGTCTCAACACTCTGTCTGATTTTGGATTTTTTTTTTTTTTTTTTCCAAAATCAGACTTGACACCAGAGAGGCTGCATACCGCACTGAGTCAATGCGCTCTTAGCCTCTCTGGTCTCAACACTCTGTCTGATTTTGGATTTTTTTTTTTTTTTCCAAAATCAGACTTGACACCAGAGAGGCTGAATACCGCACTGAGTCAATGCGGTCTTAGCCTCTCTGGTGTCAACACTCTGTCTGATTTTGGATTTTTTTTTTTTTTTCCAAAATCAGACTTGACACCAGAGAGGCTGAATACCGCACTGAGTCAATGCGGTCTTAGCCTCTCTGGTCTCAACACTCTGTCTGATTTTGGATTTTTTTTTTTTTTTTTCAAAATCAGACTTGACACCAGAGAGGCTGAATACCGCACTGAGTCAATGCGGTCTTAGCCTCTCTGGTGTCAACACTCTGTCTGATTTTGGATTTTTTTTTTTTTTTTTCCAAAATCAGACTTGACACCAGAGAGGCTGAATACCGCACTGAGTCAATGCGGTCTTAGCCTCTCTGGTGTCAACACTCTGTCTGATTTTGGATTTTTTTTTTTTTTTTTTCCAAAATCAGACTTGACACCAGAGAGGCTGCATACCGCACTGAGTCAATGCGCTCTTAGCCTCTCTGGTCTCAACACTCTGTCTGATTTTGGATTTCTTTTTTTTTTCCAAAATCAGACTTGACACCAGAGAGGCTGAATACCGCACTGAGTCAATGCGGTCTTAGCCTCTCTGGTCTTTTTTTTTTTTCCAAAATCAGACTTGACACCAGAGAGGCTGAATACAGCACTGAGTCAATGCGGTCTTAGCCTCTCTGGTGTCAACACTCTGTCTGATTTTGGATTTTTTTTTTTTTTTTTTCCAAAATCAGACTTGACACCAGAGAGGCTGAATACCGCACTGAGTCAATGCGGTCTTAGCCTCTCTGGTCTCAACACTCTGTCTGATTTTGGATTTTTTTTTTTTTTTTTTTCCAAAATCAGACTTGACACCAGAGAGGCTGCATACCGCACTGAGTCAATGCGCTCTTAGCCTCTCTGGTCTCAACACTCTGTCTGATTTTGGATTTTTTTTTTTTTTTTCCAAAATCAGACTTGACACCAGAGAGGCTGAATACCGCACTGAGTCAATGCGGTCTTAGCCTCTCTGGTGTCAACACTCTGTCTGATTTTGGATTTTTTTTTTTTTTTCCAAAATCAGACTTGACACCAGAGAGGCTGAATACCGCACTGAGTCAATGCGGTCTTAGCCTCTCTGGTGTCAACACTCTGTCTGATTTTGGATTTTTTTTTTTTTTTTTTCCAAAATCAGACTTGACACCAGAGAGGCTGCATACCGCACTGAGTCAATGCGCTCTTAGCCTCTCTGGTCTCAACACTCTGTCTGATTTTGGATTTTTTTTTTTTTTTTCCAAAATCAGACTTGACACCAGAGAGGCTGAATACCGCACTGAGTCAATGCGGTCTTAGCCTCTCTGGTGTCAACACTCTGTCTGATTTTGGATTTTTTTTTTTTTTTCCAAAATCAGACTTGACACCAGAGAGGCTGAATACCGCACTGAGTCAATGCGGTCTTAGCCTCTCTGGTGTCAACACTCTGTCTGATTTTGGATTTTTTTTTTTTTTCCAAAATCAGACTTGACACCAGAGAGGCTGAATACCGCACTGAGTCAATGCGGTCTTAGCCTCTCTGGTCTCAACACTCTGTCTGATTTTGGATTTATTTTTATTTTTTTCCAAAATCAGACTTGACACCAGAGAGGCTGAATACCGCACTGAGTCAATGCGGTCTTAGCCTCTCTGGTGTCAACACTCTGTCTGATTTTGGATTTTTTTTTTTTTTTTTTTCCAAAATCAGACTTGACACCAGAGAGGCTGCATACCGCACTGAGTCAATGCGCTCTTAGCCTCTCTGGTCTCAACACTCTGTCTGATTTTGGATTTTTTTTTTTTTTTCCAAAATCAGACTTGACACCAGAGAGGCTGAATACCGCACTGAGTCAATGCGGTCTTAGCCTCTCTGGTGTCAACACTCTGTCTGATTTTGGATTTTTTTTTTTTTTTTTCCCAAAATCAGACTTGACACCAGAGAGGCTGAATACCGCACTGAGTCAATGCGGTCTTAGCCTCTCTGGTCTCAACACTCTGTCTGATTTTGGATTTTTTTTTTTTTTTTTTCCAAAATCAGACTTGACACCAGAGAGGCTGCATACCGCACTGAGTCAATGCGCTCTTAGCCTCTCTGGTCTCAACACTCTGTCTGATTTTGGATTTTTTTTTTTTTTTTCCAAAATCAGACTTGACACCAGAGAGGCTGAATACCGCACTGAGTCAATGCGGTCTTAGCCTCTCTGGTGTCAACACTCTGTCTGATTTTGGATTTTTTTTTTTTTTTCCAAAATCAGACTTGACACCAGAGAGGCTGAATACCGCACTGAGTCAATGCGGTCTTAGCCTCTCTGGTCTCAACACTCTGTCTGATTTTGGATTTTTTTTTTTTTTTTTTCAAAATCAGACTTGACACCAGAGAGGCTGAATACCGCACTGAGTCAATGCGGTCTTAGCCTCTCTGGTGTCAACACTCTGTCTGATTTTGGATTTTTTTTTTTTTTTTCCAAAATCAGACTTGACACCAGAGAGGCTGAATACCGCACTGAGTCAATGCGGTCTTAGCCTCTCTGGTCTCAACACTCTGTCTGATTTTGGATTTTTTTTTTTTTTTTTCCAAAATCAGACTTGACACCAGAGAGGCTGCATACCGCACTGAGTCAATGCGCTCTTAGCCTCTCTGGTCTCAACACTCTGTCTGATTTTGGATTTTTTTTTTTTTTTCCAAAATCAGACTTGACACCAGAGAGGCTGAATACCGCACTGAGTCAATGCGGTCTTAGCCTCTCTGGTGTCAACACTCTGTCTGATTTTGGATTTTTTTTTTTTTTTTCCAAAATCAGACTTGACACCAGAGAGGCTGAATACCGCACTGAGTCAATGCGGTCTTAGCCTCTCTGGTGTCAACACTCTGTCTGATTTTGGATTTTTTTTTTTTTTTTTCCAAAATCAGACTTGACACCAGAGAGGCTGAATACCGCACTGAGTCAATGCGGTCTTAGCCTCTCTGGTCTCAACACTCTGTCTGATTTTGGATTTTTTTTTTTTTTTTTCCAAAATCAGACTTGACACCAGAGAGGCTGAATACCGCACTGAGTCAATGCGCTCTTAGCCTCTCTGGTGTCAACACTGTCTGATTTTGGATTTTTTTTTTTTTTTTCCAAAATCAGACTTGACACCAGAGAGGCTGAATACCGCACTGAGTCAATGCGGTCTTAGCCTCTCTGGTCTCAACACTCTGTCTGATTTTGGATTTTTTTTTTTTTTTTTCCAAAATCAGACTTGACACCAGAGAGGCTGCATACCGCACTGAGTTAATGCGCTCTTAGACTCTCTGGTCTCAACACTCTGTCTGATTTTGGATTTTTTTTTTTTTTTTCCAAAATCAGACTTGACACCAGAGAGGCTGAATACCGCACTGAGTCAATGCGGTCTTAGCCTCTCTGGTGTCAACACGCTGTCTGATTTTGGATTTTTTTTTTTTTTTCCAAAATCAGACTTGACACCAGAGAGGCTGAATACCGCACTGAGTCAATGCGGTCTTAGCCTCTCTGGTCTCAACACTCTGTCTGATTTTGGATTTTTTTTTTTTTTTTTTTCCAAAATCAGACTTGACACCAGAGAGGCTGAATACCGCACTGAGTCAATGCGGTCTTAGCCTCTCTGGTCTCAACACTCTGTCTGATTTTGGATTTTTTTTTTTTTTTTTCCAAAATCAGACTTGACACCAGAGAGGCTGCATACCGCACTGAGTTAATGCGCTCTTAGCCTCTCTGGTCTCAACACTCTGTCTGATTTTGGATTTTTTTTTTTTTTTTCCAAAATCAGACTTGACACCAGAGAGGCTGAATACCGCACTGAGTCAATGCGGTCTTAGCCTCTCTGGTGTCAACACTCTGTCTGATTTTGGATTTTTTTTTTTTTTTTCCAAAATCAGACTTGACACCAGAGAGGCTGAATACCGCACTGAGTCAATGCGGTCTTAGCCTCTCTGGTGTCAACACTCTGACTGATTTTGGATTTTTTTTTTTTTTTCCAAAATCAGACTTGACACCAGAGAGGCTGAATACCGCACTGAGTCAATGCGGTCTTAGCCTCTCTGGTGTCAACACTCTGTCTGATTTTGGATTTTTTTTTTTTCCAAAATCAGACTTGACACCAGAGAGGCTGAATACCGCACTGAGTCAATGCGGTCTTAGCCTCTCTGGTGTCAACACTCTGTCTGATTTTGGATTTTTTTTTTTTTTTTCCCAAAATCAGACTTGACACCAGAGAGGCTGAATACCGCACTGAGTCAATGCGGTCTTAGCCTCTCTGGTGTCAACACTCTGTCTGATTTTGGATTTTTTTTTTTTTTTTTCCAAAATCAGACTTGACACCAGAGAGGCTGCATACCGCACTGAGTCAATGCGCTCTTAGCCTCTCTGGTCTCAACACTCTGTCTGATTTTGGATTTTTTTTTTTTTTTTTCCAAAATCAGACTTGACACCAGAGAGGCTGAATACCGCACTGAGTCAATGCGCTCTTAGCCTCTCTGGTGTCAACACTCTGTCTGATTTTGGATTTTTTTTTTTTTTTCCAAAATCAGACTTGACACCAGAGAGGCTGAATACCGCACTGAGTCAATGCGGTCTTAGCCTCTCTGGTGTCAACACTCTGTCTGATTTTGGATTTTTTTTTTTTTTTTCCAAAATCAGACTTGACACCAGAGAGGCTGAATACCGCATTGAGTCAATGCGGTCTTAGCCTCTCTGGTGTCAACACTCTGTCTGATTTTGGATTTTTTTTTTTTTTTTTCCAAAATCAGACTTGACACCAGAGAGGCTGAATACCGCACTGAGTCAATGCGGTCTTAGCCTCTCTGGTGTCAACACTCTGTCTGATTTTGGATTTTTTTTTTTTTTTTTCCAAAATCAGACTTGACACCAGAGAGGCTGAATACCGCACTGAGTCAATGCGGTCTTAGCCTCTCTGGTGTCAACACTCTGTCTGATTTTGGATTTTTTTTTTTTTTTTCCAAAATCAGACTTGACACCAGAGAGGCTGAATACCGCACTGAGTCAATGCGGTCTTAGCCTCTCTGGTCTCAACACTCTGTCTGATTTTGGATTTTTTTTTTTTTTTTTTCCAAAATCAGACTTGACACCAGAGAGGCTGAATACCGCACTGAGTCAATGCGCTCTTAGCCTCTCTGGTGTCAACACTGTCTGATTTTGGATTTTTTTTTTTTTTTTCCAAAATCAGACTTGACACCAGAGAGGCTGAATACCGCACTGAGTCAATGCGGTCTTAGCCTCTCTGGTCTCAACACTCTGTCTGATTTTGGATTTTTTTTTTTTTTTTCCAAAATCAGACTTGACACCAGAGAGGCTGAATACCGCACTGAGTCAATGCGGTCTTAGCCTCTCTGGTCTCAACACTCTGTCTGATTTTGGATTTTTTTTTTTTTTTTTCCAAAATCAGACTTGACACCAGAGAGGCTGAATACCGCACTGAGTCAATGCGGTCTTAGCCTCTCTGGTCTCAACACTCTGTCTGATTTTGGATTTTTTTTTTTTTTTTCCAAAATCAGACTTGACACCAGAGAGGCTGAATACCGCACTGAGTCAATGCGGTCTTAGCCTCTCTGGTGTCAACACTCTGTCTGATTTTGGATTTTTTTTTTTTTTTTTCCAAAATCAGACTTGACACCAGAGAGGCTGAATACCGCACTGAGTCAATGCGGTCTTAGCCTCTCTGGTGTCAACACTCTGTCTGATTTTGGATTTTTTTTTTTTTTTTCCAAAATCAGACTTGACACCAGAGAGGCTGAATACCGCACTGAGTCAATGCGGTCTTAGCCTCTCTGGTCTCAACACTCTGTCTGATTTTGGATTTTTTTTTTTTTTTTTCCAAAATCAGACTTGACACCAGAGAGGCTGAATACCGCACTGAGTCAATGCGCTCTTAGCCTCTCTGGTGTCAACACTGTCTGATTTTGGATTTTTTTTTTTTTTTTTCCAAAATCAGACTTGACACCAGAGAGGCTGAATACCGCACTGAGTCAATGCGGTCTTAGCCTCTCTGGTCTCAACACTCTGTCTGATTTTGGATTTTTTTTTTTTTTTTCCAAAATCAGACTTGACACCAGAGAGGCTGAATACCGCACTGAGTCAATGCGGTCTTAGCCTCTCTGGTCTCAACACTCTGTCTGATTTTGGATTTTTTTTTTTTTTTTTCCAAAATCAGACTTGACACCAGAGAGGCTGAATACCGCACTGAGTCAATGCGGTCTTAGCCTCTCTGGTCTCAACACTCTGTCTGATTTTGGATTTTTTTTTTTTTTTTCCAAAATCAGACTTGACACCAGAGAGGCTGAATACCGCACTGAGTCAATGCGGTCTTAGCCTCTCTGGTGTCAACACGCTGTCTGATTTTGGATTTTTTTTTTTTTTTTCCAAAATCAGACTTGACACCAGAGAGGCTGAATACCGCACTGAGTCAATGCGGTCTTAGCCTCTCTGGTCTCAACACTCTGTCTGATTTTGGATTTTTTTTTTTTTTTTTTCCAAAATCAGACTTGACACCAGAGAGGCTGAATACCGCACTGAGTCAATGCGGTCTTAGCCTCTCTGGTCTCAACACTCTGTCTGATTTTGGATTTTTTTTTTTTTTTTCCAAAATCAGACTTGACACCAGAGAGGCTGAATACCGCACTGAGTCAATGCGGTCTTAGCCTCTCTGGTGTCAACACTCTGTCTGATTTTGGATTTTTTTTTTTTTTTTTTCCAAAATCAGACTTGACACCAGAGAGGCTGAATACCGCACTGAGTCAATGCGGTCTTAGCCTCTCTGGTCTCAACACTCTGTCTGATTTTGGATTTTTTTTTTTTTTTTTCCAAAATCAGACTTGACACCAGAGAGGCTGAATACCGCACTGAGTCAATGCGGTCTTAGCCTCTCTGGTCTCAACACTGTCTGATTTTGGATTTTTTTTTTTTTTTTCCAAAATCAGACTTGACACCAGAGAGGCTGAATACTGCACTGAGTCAATGCGGTCTTAGCCTCTCTGGTGTCAACACTCTGTCTGATTTTGGATTTTTTTTTTTTTTTTCCAAAATCAGACTTGACACCAGAGAGACTGAATACCGCACTGAGTCAATGCGGTCTTAGCCTCTCTGGTGTCAACACTCTGTCTGATTTTGGATTTTTTTTTTTTTTCCAAAATCAGACTTGACACCAGAGAGGCTGAATACCGCACTGAGTCAATGCGGTCTTAGCCTCTCTGGTGTCAACACTCTGTCTGATTTTGGATTTTTTTTTTTTTTTTCCAAAATCAGACTTGACACCAGAGAGGCTGAATACCGCACTGAGTCAATGCGGTCTTAGCCTCTCTGGTCTCAACACTCTGTCTGATTTTGGATTTTTTTTTTTTTTTTTTTCCAAAATCAGACTTGACACCAGAGAGGCTGAATACCGCACTGAGTCAATGCGGTCTTAGCCTCTCTGGTCTTTTTTTTTTTCCAAAATCAGACTTGACACCAGAGAGGCTGAATACCGCACTGAGTCAATGCGGTCTTAGCCTCTCTGGTGTCAACACTCTGTCTGATTTTGGATTTTTTTTTTTTTTTTTTCCAAAATCAGACTTGACACCAGAGAGGCTGAATACCGCACTGAGTCAATGCGGTCTTAGCCTCTCTGGTCTCAACACTCTGTCTGATTTTGGATTTTTTTTTTTTTTTCCAAAATCAGACTTGACACCAGAGAGGCTGAATACCGCACTGAGTCAATGCGGTCTTAGCCTCTCTGGTCTCAACACTCTGTCTGATTTTGGATTTTTTTTTTTTTTTTTTTCCAAAATCAGACTTGACACCAGAGAGGCTGAATACCGCACTGAGTCAATGCGGTCTTAGCCTCTCTGGTCTCAACACTCTGTCTGATTTTGGATTTTTTTTTTTTTTTTCCAAAATCAGACTTGACACCAGAGAGGCTGAATACCGCACTGAGTCAATGCGGTCTTAGCCTCTCTGGTGTCAACACTCTGTCTGATTTTGGATTTTTTTTTTTTTCCAAAATCAGACTTGACACCAGAGAGGCTGAATACCGCACTGAGTCAATGCGGTCTTAGCCTCTCTGGTGTCAACACTCTGTCTGATTTTGGATTTTTTTTTTTTTTTTTTCCAAAATCAGACTTGACACCAGAGAGGCTGAATACCGCACTGAGTCAATGCGGTCTTAGCCTCTCTGGTCTCAACACTCTGTCTGATTTTGGATTATTATTTTTTTTTTTCCAAAATCAGACTTGACACCAGAGAGGCTGAATACCGCACTGAGTCAATGCGGTCTTAGCCTCTCTGGTCTCAACACTGTCTGATTTTGGATTTTTTTTTTTTTTTTCCAAAATCAGACTTGACACCAGAGAGGCTGAATACTGCACTGAGTCAATGCGGTCTTAGCCTCTCTGGTGTCAACACTCTGTCTGATTTTGGATTTTTTTTTTTTTTTTCCAAAATCAGACTTGACACCAGAGAGACTGAATACCGCACTGAGTCAATGCGGTCTTAGCCTCTCTGGTGTCAACACTCTGTCTGATTTTGGATTTTTTTTTTTTTTCCAAAATCAGACTTGACACCAGAGAGGCTGAATACCGCACTGAGTCAATGCGGTCTTAGCCTCTCTGGTGTCAACACTCTGTCTGATTTTGGATTTTTTTTTTTTTTTTATAAAATCAGACTTGACACCAGAGAGGCTGAATACCGCACTGAGTCAATGCGGTCTTAGCCTCTCTGGTCTCAACACTCTGTCTGATTTTGGATTTTTTTTTTTTTTTTTTTCCAAAATCAGACTTGACACCAGAGAGGCTGAATACCGCACTGAGTCAATGCGGTCTTAGCCTCTCTGGTGTCAACACTCTGTCTGATTTTGGATTTTTTTTTTTTTTTTTTCCAAAATCAGACTTGACACCAGAGAGGCTGAATACCGCACTGAGTCAATGCGGTCTTAGCCTCTCTGGTCTCAACACTCTGTCTGATTTTGGATTTTTTTTTTTTTTTTTTTTCCAAAATCAGACTTGACACCAGAGAGGCTGCATACCGCACTGAGTCAATGCGCTCTTAGCCTCTCTGGTCTCAACACTCTGTCTGATTTTGGATTTTTTTTTTTTTTTCCAAAATCAGACTTGACACCAGAGAGGCTGAATACCGCACTGAGTCAATGCGGTCTTAGCCTCTCTGGTGTCAACACTCTGTCTGATTTTGGATTTTTTTTTTTTTTTCCAAAATCAGACTTGACACCAGAGAGGCTGAATACCGCACTGAGTCAATGCGGTCTTAGCCTCTCTGGTGTCAACACTCTGTCTGATTTTGGATTTTTTTTTTTTTTTTTTCCAAAATCAGACTTGACACCAGAGAGGCTGCATACCGCACTGAGTCAATGCGCTCTTAGCCTCTCTGGTCTCAACACTCTGTCTGATTTTGGATTTTTTTTTTTTTTTTCCAAAATCAGACTTGACACCAGAGAGGCTGAATACCGCACTGAGTCAATGCGGTCTTAGCCTCTCTGGTGTCAACACTCTGTCTGATTTTGGATTTTTTTTTTTTTTTTCCAAAATCAGACTTGACACCAGAGAGGCTGAATACCGCACTGAGTCAATGCGGTCTTAGCCTCTCTGGTGTCAACACTCCGTCTGATTTTGGATTTTTTTTTTTTTCCAAAATCAGACTTGACACCAGAGAGGCTGAATACCGCACTGAGTCAATGCGGTCTTAGCCTCTCTGGTCTCAACACTCTGTCTGATTTTGGATTTATTTTTATTTTTTTCCAAAATCAGACTTGACACCAGAGAGGCTGAATACCGCACTGAGTCAATGCGGTCTTAGCCTCTCTGGTGTCAACACTCTGTCTGATTTTGGATTTTTTTTTTTTTTTTTTCCAAAATCAGACTTGACACCAGAGAGGCTGAATACCGCACTGAGTCAATGCGGTCTTAGCCTCTCTGGTGTCAACACTCTGTCTGATTTTGGATTTTTTTTTTTCTCCAAAATGAGACTTGACACCAGAGAGGCTGAATACCGCACTGAGTCAATGCGGTCTTAGCCTCTCTGGTCTCAACACTCTGTCTGATTTTGGATTTTTTTTTTTTTTTTTTTCCAAAATCAGACTTGACACCAGAGAGGCTGCATACCGCACTGAGTCAATGCGCTCTTAGCCTCTCTGGTCTCAACACTCTGTCTGATTTTGGATTTTTTTTTTTTTTTCCAAAATCAGACTTGACACCAGAGAGGCTGAATACCGCACTGAGTCAATGCGGTCTTAGCCTCTCTGGTGTCAACACTCTGTCTGATTTTGGATTTTTTTTTTTTTTTTTTTCCCAAAATCAGACTTGACACCAGAGAGGCTGAATACCGCACTGAGTCAATGCGGTCTTAGCCTCTCTGGTCTCAACACTCTGTCTGATTTTGGATTTTTTTTTTTTTTTTTCCAAAATCAGACTTGACACCAGAGAGGCTGAATACCGCACTGAGTCAATGCGGTCTTAGCCTCTCTGGTCTCAACACTGTCTGATTTTGGATTTTTTTTTTTTTTTTCCAAAATCAGACTTGACACCAGAGAGGCTGAATACTGCACTGAGTCAATGCGGTCTTAGCCTCTCTGGTGTCAACACTCTGTCTGATTTTGGATTTTTTTTTTTTTTTTCCAAAATCAGACTTGACACCAGAGAGACTGAATACCGCACTGAGTCAATGCGGTCTTAGCCTCTCTGGTGTCAACACTCTGTCTGATTTTGGATTTTTTTTTTTTTTCCAAAATCAGACTTGACACCAGAGAGGCTGAATACCGCACTGAGTCAATGCGGTCTTAGCCTCTCTGGTGTCAACACTCTGTCTGATTTTGGATTTTTTTTTTTTTTTTTCCAAAATCAGACTTGACACCAGAGAGGCTGAATACCGCACTGAGTCAATGCGGTCTTAGCCTCTCTGGTCTCAACACTCTGTCTGATTTTGGATTTTTTTTTTTTTTTTTTCCAAAATCAGACTTGACACCAGAGAGGCTGAATACCGCACTGAGTCAATGCGGTCTTAGCCTCTCTGGTCTTTTTTTTTTTCCAAAATCAGACTTGACACCAGAGAGGCTGAATACCGCACTGAGTCAATGCGGTCTTAGCCTCTCTGGTGTCAACACTCTGTCTGATTTTGGATTTTTTTTTTTTTTTTTTCCAAAATCAGACTTGACACCAGAGAGGCTGAATACCGCACTGAGTCAATGCGGTCTTAGCCTCTCTGGTCTCAACACTCTGTCTGATTTTGGATTTTTTTTTTTTTTTCCAAAATCAGACTTGACACCAGAGAGGCTGAATACCGCACTGAGTCAATGCGGTCTTAGCCTCTCTGGTCTCAACACTCTGTCTGATTTTGGATTTTTTTTTTTTTTTTTTTCCAAAATCAGACTTGACACCAGAGAGGCTGAATACCGCACTGAGTCAATGCGGTCTTAGCCTCTCTGGTCTCAACACTCTGTCTGATTTTGGATTTTTTTTTTTTTTTTCCAAAATCAGACTTGACACCAGAGAGGCTGAATACCGCACTGAGTCAATGCGGTCTTAGCCTCTCTGGTGTCAACACTCTGTCTGATTTTGGATTTTTTTTTTTTTTCCAAAATCAGACTTGACACCAGAGAGGCTGAATACCGCACTGAGTCAATGCGGTCTTAGCCTCTCTGGTGTCAACACTCTGTCTGATTTTGGATTTTTTTTTTTTTTTTTTCCAAAATCAGACTTTACACCAGAGAGGCTGAATACCGCACTGAGTCAATGCGGTCTTAGCCTCTCTGGTCTCAACACTCTGTCTGATTTTGGATTATTATTTTTTTTTTTCCAAAATCAGACTTGACACCAGAGAGGCTGAATACCGCACTGAGTCAATGCGGTCTTAGCCTCTCTGGTCTCAACACTGTCTGATTTTGGATTTTTTTTTTTTTTTTCCAAAATCAGACTTGACACCAGAGAGGCTGAATACTGCACTGAGTCAATGCGGTCTTAGCCTCTCTGGTGTCAACACTCTGTCTGATTTTGGATTTTTTTTTTTTTTTTCCAAAATCAGACTTGACACCAGAGAGACTGAATACCGCACTGAGTCAATGCGGTCTTAGCCTCTCTGGTGTCAACACTCTGTCTGATTTTGGATTTTTTTTTTTTTTCCAAAATCAGACTTGACACCAGAGAGGCTGAATACCGCACTGAGTCAATGCGGTCTTAGCCTCTCTGGTGTCAACACTCTGTCTGATTTTGGATTTTTTTTTTTTTTTTATAAAATCAGACTTGACACCAGAGAGGCTGAATACCGCACTGAGTCAATGCGGTCTTAGCCTCTCTGGTCTCAACACTCTGTCTGATTTTGGATTTTTTTTTTTTTTTTTTTCCAAAATCAGACTTGACACCAGAGAGGCTGAATACCGCACTGAGTCAATGCGGTCTTAGCCTCTCTGGTGTCAACACTCTGTCTGATTTTGGATTTTTTTTTTTTTTTTTTCCAAAATCAGACTTGACACCAGAGAGGCTGAATACCGCACTGAGTCAATGCGGTCTTAGCCTCTCTGGTCTCAACACTCTGTCTGATTTTGGATTTTTTTTTTTTTTTTTTTCCAAAATCAGACTTGACACCAGAGAGGCTGCATACCGCACTGAGTCAATGCGCTCTTAGCCTCTCTGGTCTCAACACTCTGTCTGATTTTGGATTTTTTTTTTTTTTTTCCAAAATCAGACTTGACACCAGAGAGGCTGAATACCGCACTGAGTCAATGCGGTCTTAGCCTCTCTGGTGTCAACACTCTGTCTGATTTTGGATTTTTTTTTTTTTTTCCAAAATCAGACTTGACACCAGAGAGACTGAATACCGCACTGAGTCAATGCGGTCTTAGCCTCTCTGGTGTCAACACTCTGTCTGATTTTGGATTTTTTTTTTTTTTCCAAAATCAGACTTGACACCAGAGAGGCTGAATACCGCACTGAGTCAATGCGGTCTTAGCCTCTCTGGTGTCAACACTCTGTCTGATTTTGGATTTTTTTTTTTTTTTTCCAAAATCAGACTTGACACCAGAGAGGCTGAATACCGCACTGAGTCAATGCGGTCTTAGCCTCTCTGGTCTCAACACTCTGTCTGATTTTGGATTTTTTTTTTTTTTTTTTCCAAAATCAGACTTGACACCAGAGAGGCTGAATACCGCACTGAGTCAATGCGGTCTTAGCCTCTCTGGTCTTTTTTTTTTTTCCAAAATCAGACTTGACACCAGAGAGACTGAATACCGCACTGAGTCAATGCGGTCTTAGCCTCTCTGGTGTCAACACTCTGTCTGATTTTGGATTTTTTTTTTTTTTTCCAAAATCAGACTTGACACCAGAGAGGCTGAATACCGCACTGAGTCAATGCGGTCTTAGCCTCTCTGGTGTCAACACTCTGTCTGATTTTGGATTTTTTTTTTTTTTTTCCAAAATCAGACTTGACACCAGAGAGGCTGAATACCGCACTGAGTCAATGCGGTCTTAGCCTCTCTGGTCTCAACACTCTGTCTGATTTTGGATTTTTTTTTTTTTTTTTTTCCAAAATCAGACTTGACACCAGAGAGGCTGAATACCGCACTGAGTCAATGCGGTCTTAGCCTCTCTGGTCTTTTTTTTTTTTCCAAAATCAGACTTGACACCAGAGAGGCTGAATACCGCACTGAGTCAATGCGGTCTTAGCCTCTCTGGTGTCAACACTCTGTCTGATTTTGGATTTTTTTTTTTTTTTTTTTCCAAAATCAGACTTGACACCAGAGAGGCTGAATACCGCACTGAGTCAATGCGGTCTTAGCCTCTCTGGTGTCAACACTCTGTCTGATTTTGGATTTTTTTTTTTTTTTTTTCCAAAATCAGACTTGACACCAGAGAGGCTGAATACCGCACTGAGTCAATGCGGTCTTAGCCTCTCTGGTCTCAACACTCTGTCTGATTTTGGATTTTTTTTTTTTTTTTTTTCCAAAATCAGACTTGACACCAGAGAGGCTGCATACCGCACTGAGTCAATGCGCTCTTAGCCTCTCTGGTCTCAACACTCTGTCTGATTTTGGATTTTTTTTTTTTTTCCAAAATCAGACTTGACACCAGAGAGGCTGAATACCGCACTGAGTCAATGCGGTCTTAGCCTCTCTGGTGTCAACACTCTGTCTGATTTTGGATTTTTTTTTTTTTTTCCAAAATCAGACTTGACACCAGAGAGGCTGAATACCGCACTGAGTCAATGCGGTCTTAGCCTCTCTGGTGTCAACACTCTGTCTGATTTTGGATTTTTTTTTTTTTTTTTCCAAAATCAGACTTGACACCAGAGAGGCTGCATACCGCACTGAGTCAATGCGCTCTTAGCCTCTCTGGTCTCAACACTCTGTCTGATTTTGGATTTTTTTTTTTTTTTTCCAAAATCAGACTTGACACCAGAGAGGCTGAATACCGCACTGAGTCAATGCGGTCTTAGCCTCTCTGGTGTCAACACTCTGTCTGATTTTGGATTTTTTTTTTTTTTTCCAAAATCAGACTTGACACCAGAGAGGCTGAATACCGCACTGAGTCAATGCGGTCTTAGCCTCTCTGGTGTCAACACTCCGTCTGATTTTGGATTTTTTTTTTTTTCCAAAATCAGACTTGACACCAGAGAGGCTGAATACCGCACTGAGTCAATGCGGTCTTAGCCTCTCTGGTCTCAACACTCTGTCTGATTTTGGATTTATTTTTATTTTTTTCCAAAATCAGACTTGACACCAGAGAGGCTGAATACCGCACTGAGTCAATGCGGTCTTAGCCTCTCTGGTGTCAACACTCTGTCTGATTTTGGATTTTTTTTTTTTTTTTTTCCAAAATCAGACTTGACACCAGAGAGGCTGAATACCGCACTGAGTCAATGCGGTCTTAGCCTCTCTGGTGTCAACACTCTGTCTGATTTTGGATTTTTTTTTTTTCTCCAAAATGAGACTTGACACCAGAGAGGCTGAATACCGCACTGAGTCAATGCGGTCTTAGCCTCTCTGGTCTCAACACTCTGTCTGATTTTGGATTTTTTTTTTTTTTTTTTTCCAAAATCAGACTTGACACCAGAGAGGCTGCATACCGCACTGAGTCAATGCGCTCTTAGCCTCTCTGGTCTCAACACTCTGTCTGATTTTGGATTTTTTTTTTTTTTTCCAAAATCAGACTTGACACCAGAGAGGCTGAATACCGCACTGAGTCAATGCGGTCTTAGCCTCTCTGGTGTCAACACTCTGTCTGATTTTGGATTTTTTTTTTTTTTTTTTTCCCAAAATCAGACTTGACACCAGAGAGGCTGAATACCGCACTGAGTCAATGCGGTCTTAGCCTCTCTGGTCTCAACACTCTGTCTGATTTTGGATTTTTTTTTTTTTTTTTCCAAAATCAGACTTGACACCAGAGAGGCTGAATACCGCACTGAGTCAATGCGGTCTTAGCCTCTCTGGTCTCAACACTGTCTGATTTTGGATTTTTTTTTTTTTTTTCCAAAATCAGACTTGACACCAGAGAGGCTGAATACTGCACTGAGTCAATGCGGTCTTAGCCTCTCTGGTGTCAACACTCTGTCTGATTTTGGATTTTTTTTTTTTTTTTCCAAAATCAGACTTGACACCAGAGAGACTGAATACCGCACTGAGTCAATGCGGTCTTAGCCTCTCTGGTGTCAACACTCTGTCTGATTTTGGATTTTTTTTTTTTTTCCAAAATCAGACTTGACACCAGAGAGGCTGAATACCGCACTGAGTCAATGCGGTCTTAGCCTCTCTGGTGTCAACACTCTGTCTGATTTTGGATTTTTTTTTTTTTTTTCCAAAATCAGACTTGACACCAGAGAGGCTGAATACCGCACTGAGTCAATGCGGTCTTAGCCTCTCTGGTCTCAACACTCTGTCTGATTTTGGATTTTTTTTTTTTTTTTTTCCAAAATCAGACTTGACACCAGAGAGGCTGAATACCGCACTGAGTCAATGCGGTCTTAGCCTCTCTGGTCTTTTTTTTTTTTCCAAAATCAGACTTGACACCAGAGAGGCTGAATACCGCACTGAGTCAATGCGGTCTTAGCCTCTCTGGTGTCAACACTCTGTCTGATTTTGGATTTTTTTTTTTTTTTTTTCCAAAATCAGACTTGACACCAGAGAGGCTGAATACCGCACTGAGTCAATGCGGTCTTAGCCTCTCTGGTCTCAACACTCTGTCTGATTTTGGATTTTTTTTTTTTTTTCCAAAATCAGACTTGACACCAGAGAGGCTGAATACCGCACTGAGTCAATGCGGTCTTAGCCTCTCTGGTCTCAACACTCTGTCTGATTTTGGATTTTTTTTTTTTTTTTTTTCCAAAATCAGACTTGACACCAGAGAGGCTGAATACCGCACTGAGTCAATGCGGTCTTAGCCTCTCTGGTCTCAACACTCTGTCTGATTTTGGATTTTTTTTTTTTTTTTCCAAAATCAGACTTGACACCAGAGAGGCTGAATACCGCACTGAGTCAATGCGGTCTTAGCCTCTCTGGTGTCAACACTCTGTCTGATTTTGGATTTTTTTTTTTTTTCCAAAATCAGACTTGACACCAGAGAGGCTGAATACCGCACTGAGTCAATGCGGTCTTAGCCTCTCTGGTGTCAACACTCTGTCTGATTTTGGATTTTTTTTTTTTTTTTTTCCAAAATCAGACTTTACACCAGAGAGGCTGAATACCGCACTGAGTCAATGCGGTCTTAGCCTCTCTGGTCTCAACACTCTGTCTGATTTTGGATTATTATTATTTTTTTTCCAAAATCAGACTTGACACCAGAGAGGCTGAATACCGCACTGAGTCAATGCGGTCTTAGCCTCTCTGGTCTCAACACTGTCTGATTTTGGATTTTTTTTTTTTTTTTCCAAAATCAGACTTGACACCAGAGAGGCTGAATACTGCACTGAGTCAATGCGGTCTTAGCCTCTCTGGTGTCAACACTCTGTCTGATTTTGGATTTTTTTTTTTTTTTTCCAAAATCAGACTTGACACCAGAGAGACTGAATACCGCACTGAGTCAATGCGGTCTTAGCCTCTCTGGTGTCAACACTCTGTCTGATTTTGGATTTTTTTTTTTTTTCCAAAATCAGACTTGACACCAGAGAGGCTGAATACCGCACTGAGTCAATGCGGTCTTAGCCTCTCTGGTGTCAACACTCTGTCTGATTTTGGATTTTTTTTTTTTTTTTATAAAATCAGACTTGACACCAGAGAGGCTGAATACCGCACTGAGTCAATGCGGTCTTAGCCTCTCTGGTCTCAACACTCTGTCTGATTTTGGATTTTTTTTTTTTTTTTTTCCAAAATCAGACTTGACACCAGAGAGGCTGAATACCGCACTGAGTCAATGCGGTCTTAGCCTCTCTGGTGTCAACACTCTGTCTGATTTTGGATTTTTTTTTTTTTTTTTTCCAAAATCAGACTTGACACCAGAGAGGCTGAATACCGCACTGAGTCAATGCGGTCTTAGCCTCTCTGGTCTCAACACTCTGTCTGATTTTGGATTTTTTTTTTTTTTTTTTTCCAAAATCAGACTTGACACCAGAGAGGCTGCATACCGCACTGAGTCAATGCGCTCTTAGCCTCTCTGGTCTCAACACTCTGTCTGATTTTGGATTTTTTTTTTTTTTTTCCAAAATCAGACTTGACACCAGAGAGGCTGAATACCGCACTGAGTCAATGCGGTCTTAGCCTCTCTGGTGTCAACACTCTGTCTGATTTTGGATTTTTTTTTTTTTTTCCAAAATCAGACTTGACACCAGAGAGGCTGAATACCGCACTGAGTCAATGCGGTCTTAGCCTCTCTGGTGTCAACACTCTGTCTGATTTTGGATTTTTTTTTTTTTTTTTCCAAAATCAGACTTGACACCAGAGAGGCTGCATACCGCACTGAGTCAATGCGCTCTTAGCCTCTCTGGTCTCAACACTCTGTCTGATTTTGGATTTTTTTTTTTTTTTTCCAAAATCAGACTTGACACCAGAGAGGCTGAATACCGCACTGAGTCAATGCGGTCTTAGCCTCTCTGGTGTCAACACTCTGTCTGATTTTGGATTTTTTTTTTTTTTTCCAAAATCAGACTTGACACCAGAGAGGCTGAATACCGCACTGAGTCAATGCGGTCTTAGCCTCTCTGGTGTCAACACTCCGTCTGATTTTGGATTTTTTTTTTTTTCCAAAATCAGACTTGACACCAGAGAGGCTGAATACCGCACTGAGTCAATGCGGTCTTAGCCTCTCTGGTCTCAACACTCTGTCTGATTTTGGATTTATTTTTATTTTTTTCCAAAATCAGACTTGACACCAGAGAGGCTGAATACCGCACTGAGTCAATGCGGTCTTAGCCTCTCTGGTGTCAACACTCTGTCTGATTTTGGATTTTTTTTTTTTTTTTTTCCAAAATCAGACTTGACACCAGAGAGGCTGAATACCGCACTGAGTCAATGCGGTCTTAGCCTCTCTGGTGTCAACACTCTGTCTGATTTTGGATTTTTTTTTTTCTCCAAAATGAGACTTGACACCAGAGAGGCTGAATACCGCACTGAGTCAATGCGCTCTTAGCCTCTCTGGTCTCAACACTCTGTCTGATTTTGGATTTTTTTTTTTTTTTCCAAAATCAGACTTGACACCAGATAGGCTGAATACCGCACTGAGTCAATGCGGTCTTAGCCTCTCTGGTGTCAACACTCTGTCTGATTTTGGATTTATTTTTATTTTTTTCCAAAATCAGACTTGACACCAGAGAGGCTGAATACCGCACTGAGTCAATGCGGTCTTAGCCTCTCTGGTGTCAACACTCTGTCTGATTTTGGATTTTTTTTTTTTTTTTTTCCAAAATCAGACTTGACACCAGAGAGGCTGAATACCGCACTGAGTCAATGCGGTCTTAGCCTCTCTGGTGTCAACACTCTGTCTGATTTTGGATTTTTTTTTTTCTCCAAAATGAGACTTGACACCAGAGAGGCTGAATACCGCACTGAGTCAATGCGCTCTTAGCCTCTCTGGTCTCAACACTCTGTCTGATTTTGGATTTTTTTTTTTTTTTCCAAAATCAGACTTGACACCAGAGAGGCTGAATACCGCACTGAGTCAATGCGGTCTTAGCCTCTCTGGTGTCAACACTCTGTCTGATTTTGGATTTTTTTTTTTTTTCCAAAATCAGACTTGACACCAGAGAGGCTGAATACCGCACTGAGTCAATGCGGTCTTAGCCTCTCTGGTCTCAACACTCTGTCTGATTTTGGATTTTTTTTTTTTTTTTTTCCCAAAATCAGACTTGACACCAGAGAGGCTGAATACCGCACTGAGTCAATGCGGTCTTAGCCTCTCTGGTCTCAACACTCTGTCTGATTTTGGATTTTTTTTTTTTTTTTTTCCAAAATCAGACTTGACACCAGAGAGGCTGCATACCGCACTGAGTCAATGCGCTCTTAGCCTCTCTGGTCTCAACACTCTGTCTGATTTTGGATTTTTTTTTTTTTTTTCCAAAATCAGACTTGACACCAGAGAGGCTGAATACCGCACTGAGTCAATGCGGTCTTAGCCTCTCTGGTGTCAACACTCTGTCTGATTTTGGATTTTTTTTTTTTTTCCAAAATCAGACTTGACACCAGAGAGGCTGAATACCGCACTGAGTCAATGCGGTCTTAGCCTCTCTGGTCTCAACACTCTGTCTGATTTTGGATTTTTTTTTTTTTTTTTCCAAAATCAGACTTGACACCAGAGAGGCTGAATACCGCACTGAGTCAATGCGGTCTTAGCCTCTCTGGTGTCAACACTCTGTCTGATTTTGGATTTTTTTTTTTTTTTTTCCAAAATCAGACTTGACACCAGAGAGGCTGAATACCGCACTGAGTCAATGCGGTCTTAGCCTCTCTGGTCTCAACATTCTGTCTGATTTTGGATTTTTTTTTTTTTTTTTTTCCAAAATCAGACTTGACACCAGAGAGGCTGCATACCGGACTGAGTCAATGCGCTCTTAGCCTCTCTGGTCTCAACACTCTGTCTGATTTTGGATTTTTTTTTTTTTTTTCCAAAATCAGACTTGACACCAGAGAGGCTGAATACCGCACTGAGTCAATGCGGTCTTAGCCTCTCTGGTGTCAACACTCTGTCTGATTTTGGATTTTTTTTTTTTTTTTCCAAAATCAGACTTGACACCAGAGAGGCTGAATACCGCACTGAGTCAATGCGGTCTTAGCCTCTCTGGTGTCAACACTCTGTCTGATTTTGGATTTTTTTTTTTTTTTTTTCCAAAATCAGACTTGACACCAGAGAGGCTGAATACCGCACTGAGTCAATGCGGTCTTAGCCTCTCTGGTCTCAACACTCTGTCTGATTTTGGATTTTGGATTTTTTTTTTTTTTTTCCAAAATCAGACTTGACACCAGAGAGGCTGAATACCGCACTGAGTCAATGCGGTCTTAGCCTCTCTGGTGTCAACACTCTGTCTGATTTTGGATTTTTTTTTTTTTTTCCAAAATCAGACTTGACACCAGAGAGGCTGAATACCGCACTGAGTCAATGCGGTCTTAGCCTCTCTGGTGTCAACACTCTGTCTGATTTTGGATTTTTTTTTTTTTTCCAAAATCAGACTTGACACCAGAGAGGCTGAATACCGCACTGAGTCAATGCGGTCTTAGCCTCTCTGGTCTCAACACTCTGTCTGATTTTGGATTTTTTTTTTTTTTTTTTTCCAAAATCAGACTTGACACCAGAGAGGCTGAATACCGCACTGAGTCAATGCGGTCTTAGCCTCTCTGGTCTTTTTTTTTTTCCAAAATCAGACTTGACACCAGAGAGGCTGAATACCGCACTGAGTCAATGCGGTCTTAGCCTCTCTGGTGTCAACACTCTGTCTGATTTTGGATTTTTTTTTTTTTTTTTTCCAAAATCAGACTTGACACCAGAGAGGCTGAATACCGCACTGAGTCAATGCGGTCTTAGCCTCTCTGGTCTCAACACTCTGTCTGATTTTGGATTTTTTTTTTTTTTTTTTTCAAAAATCAGACTTGACACCAGAGAGGCTGCATACCGCACTGAGTCAATGCGCTCTTAGCCTCTCTGGTCTCAACACTCTGTCTGATTTTGGATTTTTTTTTTTTTTTTCCAAAATCAGACTTGACACCAGAGAGGCTGAATACCGCACTGAGTCAATGCGGTCTTAGCCTCTCTGGTGTCAACACTCTGTCTGATTTTGGATTTTTTTTTTTTTTTCCAAAATCAGACTTGACACCAGAGAGGCTGAATACCGCACTGAGTCAATGCGGTCTTAGCCTCTCTGGTGTCAACACTCTGTCTGATTTTGGATTTTTTTTTTTTTTTTTTCCAAAATCAGACTTGACACCAGAGAGGCTGCATACCGCACTGAGTCAATGCGCTCTTAGCCTCTCTGGTCTCAACACTCTGTCTGATTTTGGATTTTTTTTTTTTTTTCCAAAATCAGACTTGACACCAGAGAGGCTGAATACCGCACTGAGTCAATGCGGTCTTAGCCTCTCTGGTGTCAACACTCTGTCTGATTTTGGATTTTTTTTTTTTTTTTTCTCAAAATCAGACTTGACACCAGAGAGGCTGAATACCGCACTGAGTCAATGCGGTCTTAGCCTCTCTGGTCTCAACACTCTGTCTGATTTTGGATTTTTTTTTTTTTTTTTTCCAAAATCAGACTTGACACCAGAGAGGCTGCATACCGCACTGAGTCAATGCGCTCTTAGCCTCTCTGGTCTCAACACTCTGTCTGATTTTGGATTTTTTTTTTTTTTTCCAAAATCAGACTTGACACCAGAGAGGCTGAATACCGCACTGAGTCAATGCGGTCTTAGCCTCTCTGGTGTCAACACTCTGTCTGATTTTGGATTTTTTTTTTTTTTTCCAAAATCAGACTTGACACCAGAGAGGCTGAATACCGCACTGAGTCAATGCGGTCTTAGCCTCTCTGGTCTCAACACTCTGTCTGATTTTGGATTTTTTTTTTTTTTTTTCCAAAATCAGACTTGACACCAGAGAGGCTGAATACCGCACTGAGTCAATGCGGTCTTAGCCTCTCTGGTGTCAACACTCTGTCTGATTTTGGATTTTTTTTTTTTTTTTTCCAAAATCAGACTTGACACCAGAGAGGCTGAATACCGCACTGAGTCAATGCGGTCTTAGCCTCTCTGGTCTCAACATTCTGTCTGATTTTGGATTTTTTTTTTTTTTTTTTTCCTAAATCAGACTTGACACCAGAGAGGCTGCATACCGCACTGAGTCAATGCGCTCTTAGCCTCTCTGGTCTCAACACTCTGTCTGATTTTGGATTTTTTTTTTTTTTTTCCAAAATCAGACTTGACACCAGAGAGGCTGAATACCGCACTGAGTCAATGCGGTCTTAGCCTCTCTGGTGTCAACACTCTGTCTGATTTTGGATTTTTTTTTTTTTTTTTCCAAAATCAGACTTGACACCAGAGAGGCTGAATACCGCACTGAGTCAATGCGGTCTTAGCCTCTCTGGTCTCAACATTCTGTCTGATTTTGGATTTTTTTTTTTTTTTTTTTCCAAAATCAGACTTGACACCAGAGAGGCTGCATACCGCACTGAGTCAATGCGCTCTTAGCCTCTCTGGTCTCAACACTCTGTCTGATTTTGGATTTTTTTTTTTTTTTTCCAAAATCAGACTTGACACCAGAGAGGCTGAATACCGCACTGAGTCAATGCGGTCTTAGCCTCTCTGGTGTCAACACTCTGTCTGATTTTGGATTTTTTTTTTTTTTTTCCAAAATCAGACTTGACACCAGAGAGGCTGAATACCGCACTGAGTCAATGCGGTCTTAGCCTCTCTGGTCTCAACACTCTGTCTGATTTTGGATTTTTTTTTTTTTTTTTTTCCAAAATCAGACTTGACACCAGAGAGGCTGAATACCGCACTGAGTCAATGCGGTCTTAGCCTCTCTGGTCTCAACACTCTGTCTGATTTTGGATTTTTTTTTTTTTTTTTTTCCAAAATCAGACTTGACACCAGAGAGGCTGAATACCGCACTGAGTCAATGCAGTCTTAGCCTCTCTGGTCTTTTTTTTTTTCCAAAATCAGACTTGACACCAGAGAGGCTGAATACCGCACTGAGTCAATGCGGTCTTAGCCTCTCTGGTGTCAACACTCTGTCTGATTTTGGATTTTTTTTTTTTTTTTTTCCAAAATCAGACTTGACACCAGAGAGGCTGAATGCCGCACTGAGTCAATGCGGTCTTAGCCTCTCTGGTCTCAACACTCTGTCTGATTTTGGATTTTTTTTTTTTTTTTTTTCAAAAATCAGACTTGACACCAGAGAGGCTGCATACCGCACTGAGTCAATGCGCTCTTAGCCTCTCTGGTCTCAACACTCTGTCTGATTTTGGATTTTTTTTTTTTTTTTCCAAAATCAGACTTGACACCAGAGAGGCTGAATACCGCACTGAGTCAATGCGGTCTTAGCCTCTCTGGTGTCAACACTCTGTCTGATTTTGGATTTTTTTTTTTTTTTCCAAAATCAGACTTGACACCAGAGAGGCTGAATACCGCACTGAGTCAATGCGGTCTTAGCCTCTCTGGTGTCAACACTCTGTCTGATTTTGGATTTTTTTTTTTTTTTTTCCAAAATCAGACTTGACACCAGAGAGGCTGCATACCGCACTGAGTCAATGCGCTCTTAGCCTCTCTGGTCTCAACACTCTGTCTGATTTTGGATTTTTTTTTTTTTTCCAAAATCAGACTTGACACCAGAGAGGCTGAATACCGCACTGAGTCAATGCGGTCTTAGCCTCTCTGGTGTCAACACTCTGTCTGATTTTGGATTTTTTTTTTTTTTTTTCTCAAAATCAGACTTGACACCAGAGAGGCTGAATACCGCACTGAGTCAATGCGGTCTTAGCCTCTCTGGTCTCAACACTCTGTCTGATTTTGGATTTTTTTTTTTTTTTTTTCCAAAATCAGACTTGACACCAGAGAGGCTGCATACCGCACTGAGTCAATGCGCTCTTAGCCTCTCTGGTCTCAACACTCTGTCTGATTTTGGATTTTTTTTTTTTTTTCCAAAATCAGACTTGACACCAGAGAGGCTGAATACCGCACTGAGTCAATGCGGTCTTAGCCTCTCTGGTGTCAACACTCTGTCTGATTTTGGATTTTTTTTTTTTTTCCAAAATCAGACTTGACACCAGAGAGGCTGAATACCGCACTGAGTCAATGCGGTCTTAGCCTCTCTGGTCTCAACACTCTGTCTGATTTTGGATTTTTTTTTTTTTTTTTCCAAAATCAGACTTGACACCAGAGAGGCTGAATACCGCACTGAGTCAATGCGGTCTTAGCCTCTCTGGTGTCAACACTCTGTCTGATTTTGGATTTTTTTTTTTTTTTTTCCAAAATCAGACTTGACACCAGAGAGGCTGAATACCGCACTGAGTCAATGCGGTCTTAGCCTCTCTGGTCTCAACATTCTGTCTGATTTTGGATTTTTTTTTTTTTTTTTTCCAAAATCAGACTTGACACCAGAGAGGCTGCATACCGCACTGAGTCAATGCGCTCTTAGCCTCTCTGGTCTCAACACTCTGTCTGATTTTGGATTTTTTTTTTTTTTTTCCAAAATCAGACTTGACACCAGAGAGGCTGAATACCGCACTGAGTCAATGCGGTCTTAGCCTCTCTGGTGTCAACACTCTGTCTGATTTTGGATTTTTTTTTTTTTTTTCCAAAATCAGACTTGACACCAGAGAGGCTGAATACCGCACTGAGTCAATGCGGTCTTAGCCTCTCTGGTGTCAACACTCTGTCTGATTTTGGATTTTTTTTTTTTTTTTTTCCAAAATCAGACTTGACACCAGAGAGGCTGAATACCGCACTGAGTCAATGCGGTCTTAGCCTCTCTGGTCTCAACACTCTGTCTGATTTTGGATTTTTTTTTTTTTTTTTTCCAAAATCAGACTTGACACCAGAGAGGCTGAATACCGCACTGAGTCAATGCGGTCTTAGCCTCTCTGGTGTCAACACTCTGTCTGATTTTGGATTTTTTTTTTTTTTTCCAAAATCAGACTTGACACCAGAGAGGCTGAATACCGCACTGAGTCAATGCGGTCTTAGCCTCTCTGGTGTCAACACTCTGTCTGATTTTGGATTTTTTTTTTTTTTCCAAAATCAGACTTGACACCAGAGAGGCTGAATACCGCACTGAGTCAATGCGGTCTTAGCCTCTCTGGTGTCAACACTCTGTCTGATTTTGGATTTTTTTTTTTTTTTTCCCAAAATCAGACTTGACACCAGAGAGGCTGAATACCGCACTGAGTCAATGCGGTCTTAGCCTCTCTGGTGTCAACACTCTGTCTGATTTTGGATTTTTTTTTTTTTTTCTTCCAAAATCAGACTTGACACCAGAGAGGCTGCATACCGCACTGAGTCAATGCGCTCTTAGCCTCTCTGGTCTCAACACTCTGTCTGATTTTGGATTTTTTTTTTTTTTTTGCAAAATCAGACTTGACACCAGAGAGGCTGAATACCGCACTGAGTCAATGCGGTCTTAGCCTCTCTGGTGTCAACACTCTGTCTGATTTTGGATTTTTTTTTTTTTTTTTCCAAAATCAGACTTGACACCAGAGAGGCTGAATACCGCACTGAGTCAATGCGGTCTTAGCCTCTCTGGTCTCAACATTCTGTCTGATTTTGGATTTTTTTTTTTTTTTTTTTCCAAAATCAGACTTGACACCAGAGAGGCTGAATACCGCACTGAGTCAATGCGGTCTTAGCCTCTCTGGTGTCAACACTCTGTCTGATTTTGGATTTTTTTTTTTTTTTTCCAAAATCAGACTTGACACCAGAGAGGCTGAATACCGCACTGAGTCAATGCGGTCTTAGCCTCTCTGGTGTCAACACTCTGTCTGATTTTGGATTTTTTTTTTTTTTTTTTCCAAAATCAGACTTGACACCAGAGAGGCTGAATACCGCACTGAGTCAATGCGGTCTTAGCCTCTCTGGTCTCAACACTCTGTCTGATTTTGGATTTTTTTTTTTTTTTTTTTCCAAAATCAGACTTGACACCAGAGAGGCTGAATACCGCACTGAGTCAATGCGGTCTTAGCCTCTCTGGTGTCAACACTCTGTCTGATTTTGGATTTTTTTTTTTTTTTCCAAAATCAGACTTGACACCAGAGAGGCTGAATACCGCACTGAGTCAATGCGGTCTTAGCCTCTCTGGTGTCAACACTCTGTCTGATTTAGGATTTTTTTTTTTTTCCAAAATCAGACTTGACACCAGAGAGGCTGAATACCGCACTGAGTCAATGCGGTCTTAGCCTCTCTGGTGTCAACACTCTGTCTGATTTTGGATTTTTTTTTTTTTTTCCCAAAATCAGACTTGACACCAGAGAGGCTGAATACCGCACTGAGTCAATGCGGTCTTAGCCTCTCTGGTGTCAACACTCTGTCTGATTTTGGATTTTTTTTTCTTTTTCTTCCAAAATCAGACTTGACACCAGAGAGGCTGCATACCGCACTGAGTCAATGCGCTCTTAGCCTCTCTGGTCTCAACACTCTGTCTGATTTTGGATTTTTTTTTTTTTTTGCAAAATCAGACTTGACACCAGAGAGGCTGAATACCGCACTGAGTCAATGCGGTCTTAGCCTCTCTGGTGTCAACACTCTGTCTGATTTTGGATTTTTTTTTTTTTTTCCAAAATCAGACTTGACACCAGAGAGGCTGAATACCGCACTGAGTCAATGCGGTCTTAGCCTCTCTGGTGTCAACACTCTGTCTGATTTTGGATTTTTTTTTTTTTTTCCAAAATCAGACTTGACACCAGAGAGGCTGAATACCGCACTGAGTCAATGCGGTCTTAGCCTCTCTGGTGTCAACACTCTGTCTGATTTTGGATTTTTTTTTTTTTTTTTTCCAAAATCAGACTTGACACCAGAGAGGCTGAATACCGCACTGAGTCAATGCGGTCTTAGCCTCTCTGGTCTCAACACTCTGTCTGATTTTGGATTTTTTTTTTTTTTTTTCCAAAATCAGACTTGACACCAGAGAGGCTGAATACCGCACTGAGTCAATGCGGTCTTAGCCTCTCTGGTCTCAACACTGTCTGATTTTGGATTTTTTTTTTTTTTTTCCAAAATCAGACTTGACACCAGAGAGGCTGAATACCGCACTGAGTCAATGCGGTCTTAGCCTCTCTGGTGTCAACACTCTGTCTGATTTTGGATTTTTTTTTTTTTTTCCAAAATCAGACTTGACACCAGAGAGACTGAATACCGCACTAAGTCAATGCGGTCTTAGCCTCTCTGGTGTCAACACTCTGTCTGATTTTGGATTTTTTTTTTTTTTCCAAAATCAGACTTGACACCAGAGAGGCTGAATACCGCACTGAGTCAATGCGGTCTTAGCCTCTCTGGTCTTTTTTTTTTTTTCCAAAATCAGACTTGACACCAGAGAGGCTGAATACAGCACTGAGTCAATGCGGTCTTAGCCTCTCTGGTGTCAACACTCTGTCTGATTTTGGATTTTTTTTTTTTTTTTTTCCAAAATCAGACTTGACACCAGAGAGGCTGAATACCGCACTGAGTCAATGCGGTCTTAGCCTCTGTGGTCTCAACACTCTGTCTGATTTTGGATTTTTTTTTTTTTTTTTTCCAAAATCAGACTTGACACCAGAGAGGCTGCATACCGCACTGAGTCAATGCGCTCTTAGCCTCTCTGGTCTCAACACTCTGTCTGATTTTGGATTTTTTTTTTTTTTTTCCAAAATCAGACTTGACACCAGAGAGGCTGAATACCGCACTGAGTCAATGCGGTCTTAGCCTCTCTGGTGTCAACACTCTGTCTGATTTTGGATTTTTTTTTTTTTTTCCAAAATCAGACTTGACACCAGAGAGGCTGAATACCGCACTGAGTCAATGCGGTCTTAGCCTCTCTGGTGTCAACACTCTGTCTGATTTTGGATTTTTTTTTTTTTTTTTTCCAAAATCAGACTTGACACCAGAGAGGCTGCATACCGCACTGAGTCAATGCGCTCTTAGCCTCTCTGGTCTCAACACTCTGTCTGATTTTGGATTTTTTTTTTTTTTTTCCAAAATCAGACTTGACACCAGAGAGGCTGAATACCGCACTGAGTCAATGCGGTCTTAGCCTCTCTGGTGTCAACACTCTGTCTGATTTTGGATTTTTTTTTTTTTTTCCAAAATCAGACTTGACACCAGAGAGGCTGAATACCGCACTGAGTCAATGCGGTCTTAGCCTCTCTGGTGTCAACACTCTGTCTGATTTTGGATTTTTTTTTTTTTTTCCAAAATCAGACTTGACACCAGAGAGGCTGAATACCGCACTGAGTCAATGCGGTCTTAGCCTCTCTGGTCTCAACACTCTGTCTGATTTTGGATTTATTTTTATTTTTTTCCAAAATCAGACTTGACACCAGAGAGGCTGAATACCGCACTGAGTCAATGCGGTCTTAGCCTCTCTGGTGTCAACACTCTGTCTGATTTTGAATTTTTTTTTTTTTTTTTTCCAAAATCAGACTTGACACCAGAGAGGCTGAATACCGCACTGAGTCAATGCGGTCTTAGCCTCTCTGGTGTCAACACTCTGTCTGATTTTGGATTTTTTTTTTTTTTCCAAAATGAGACTTGACACCAGAGAGGCTGAATACCGCACTGAGTCAATGCAGTCTTAGCCTCTCTGGTCTCAACACTCTGTCTGATTTTGGATTTTTTTTTTTTTTTTTTTTTCAAAATCAGACTTGACACCAGAGAGGCTGCATACCGCACTGAGTCAATGCGCTCTTAGCCTCTCTGGTCTCAACACTCTGTCTGATTTTGGATTTTTTTTTTTTTTTCCAAAATCAGACTTGACACCAGAGAGGCTGAATACCGCACTGAGTCAATGCGGTCTTAGCCTCTCTGGTGTCAACACTCTGTCTGATTTTGGATTTTTTTTTTTTTTTTTCCCAAAATCAGACTTGACACCAGAGAGGCTGAATACCGCACTGAGTCAATGCGGTATTAGCCTCTCTGGTCTCAACACTCTGTCTGATTTTGGATTTTTTTTTTTTTTTTTTCCAAAATCAGACTTGACACCAGAGAGGCTGCATACCGCACTGAGTCAATGCGCTCTTAGCCTCTCTGGTCTCAACACTCTGTCTGATTTTGGATTTTTTTTTTTTTTTTCCAAAATCAGACTTGACACCAGAGAGGCTGAATACCGCACTGAGTCAATGCGGTCTTAGCCTCTCTGGTGTCAACACTCTGTCTGATTTTGGATTTTTTTTTTTTTTCCAAAATCAGACTTGACACCAGAGAGGCTGAATACCGCACTGAGTCAATGCGGTCTTAGCCTCTCTGGTCTCAACACTCTGTCTGATTTTGGATTTTTTTTTTTTTTTTCAAAATCAGACTTGACACCAGAGAGGCTGAATACCGCACTGAGTCAATGCGGTCTTAGCCTCTCTGGTGTCAACACTCTGTCTGATTTTGGATTTATTTATTTTTTTTCCAAAATCAGACTTGACACCAGAGAGGCTGAATACCGCACTGAGTCAATGCGGTCTTAGCCTCTCTGGTCTCAACACTCTGTCTGATTTTGGATTTTTTTTTTTTTTTTTTTCCAAAATCAGACTTGACACCAGAGAGGCTGCATACCGCACTGAGTCAATGCGCTCTTAGCCTCTCTGGTCTCAACACTCTGTCTGATTTTGGATTTTTTTTTTTTTTTTCCAAAATCAGACTTGACACCAGAGAGGCTGAATACCGCACTGAGTCAATGCGGTCTTAGCCTCTCTGGTGTCAACACTCTGTCTGATTTTGGATTTTTTTTTTTTTTTTCCAAAATCAGACTTGACACCAGAGAGGCTGAATACCGCACTGAGTCAATGCGGTCTTAGCCTCTCTGGTGTCAACACTCTGTCTGATTTTGGATTTTTTTTTTTTTTTTCCAAAATCAGACTTGACACCAGAGAGGCTGAATACCGCACTGAGTCAATGCGGTCTTAGCCTCTCTGGTCTCAACACTCTGTCTGATTTTGGATTTTTTTTTTTTTTTTTCCAAAATCAGACTTGACACCAGAGAGGCTGAATACCGCACTGAGTCAATGCGCTCTTAGCCTCTCTGGTGTCAACACTGTCTGATTTTGGATTTTTTTTTTTTTTTTCCAAAATCAGACTTGACACCAGAGAGGCTGAATACCGCACTGAGTCAATGCGGTCTTAGCCTCTCTGGTCTCAACACTCTGTCTGATTTTGGATTTTTTTTTTTTTTTTTTCCAAAATCAGACTTGACACCAGAGAGGCTGAATACCGCACTGAGTCAATGCGGTCTTAGCCTCTCTGGTCTCAACACTCTGTCTGATTTTGGATTTTTTTTTTTTTTTTCCAAAATCAGACTTGACACCAGAGAGGCTGAATACCGCACTGAGTCAATGCGGTCTTAGCCTCTCTGGTCTCAACACTCTGTCTGATTTTGGATTTTTTTTTTTTTTTTTTTCCAAAATCAGACTTGACACCAGAGAGGCTGAATACCGCACTGAGTCAATGCGGTCTTAGCCTCTCTGGTCTCAACACTCTGTCTGATTTTGGATTTTTTTTTTTTTTTTCCAAAATCAGACTTGACACCAGAGAGGCTGCATACCGCACTGAGTTAATGCGCTCTTAGCCTCTCTGGTCTCAACACTCTGTCTGATTTTGGATTTTTTTTTTTTTTTTCCAAAATCAGACTTGACACCAGAGAGGCTGAATACCGCACTGAGTCAATGCGGTCTTAGCCTCTCTGGTGTCAACACTCTGTCTGATTTTGGATTTTTTTTTTTTTTTTCCAAAATCAGACTTGACACCAGAGAGGCTGAATACCGCACTGAGTCAATGCGGTCTTAGCCTCTCTGGTGTCAACACTCTGACTGATTTTGGATTTTTTTTTTTTTTTCCAAAATCAGACTTGACACCAGAGAGGCTGAATACCGCACTGAGTCAATGCGGTCTTAGCCTCTCTGGTGTCAACACTCTGTCTGATTTTGGATTTTTTTTTTTTTTCCAAAATCAGACTTGACACCAGAGAGGCTGAATACCGCACTGAGTCAATGCGGTCTTAGCCTCTCTGGTGTCAACACTCTGTCTGATTTTGGATTTTTTTTTTTTTTTCACAAAATCAGACTTGACACCAGAGAGGCTGAATACCGCACTGAGTCAATGCGGTCTTAGCCTCTCTGGTGTCAACACTCTGTCTGATTTTGGATTTTTTTTTTTTTTTTCCAAAATCAGACTTGACACCAGAGAGGCTGCATACCGCACTGAGTCAATGCGCTCTTAGCCTCTCTGGTCTCAACACTCTGTCTGATTTTGGATTTTTTTTTTTTTTTCCAAAATCAGACTTGACACCAGAGAGGCTGAATACCGCACTGAGTCAATGCGCTCTTAGCCTCTCTGGTGTCAACACTCTGTCTGATTTTGGATTTTTTTTTTTTTTTTCCAAAATCAGACTTGACACCAGAGAGGCTGAATACCGCACTGAGTCAATGCGGTCTTAGCCTCTCTGGTGTCAACACTCTGTCTGATTTTGGATTTTTTTTTTTTTTTTTCAAAATCAGACTTGACACCAGAGAGGCTGAATACCGCACTGAGTCAATGCGGTCTTAGCCTCTCTGGTGTCAACACTCTGTCTGATTTTGGATTTTTTTTTTTTTTTTCCAAAATCAGACTTGACACCAGAGAGGCTGAATACCGCACTGAGTCAATGCGGTCTTAGCCTCTCTGGTGTCAACACTCTGTCTGATTTTGGATTTTTTTTTTTTTTTTCCAAAATCAGACTTGACACCAGAGAGGCTGAATACCGCACTGAGTCAATGCGGTCTTAGCCTCTCTGGTCTCAACACTCTGTCTGATTTTGGATTTTTTTTTTTTTTTTTCCAAAATCAGACTTGACACCAGAGAGGCTGAATACCGCACTGAGTCAATGCGCTCTTAGCCTCTCTGGTGTCAACACTGTCTGATTTTGGATTTTTTTTTTTTTTTTCCAAAATCAGACTTGACACCAGAGAGGCTGAATACCGCACTGAGTCAATGCGGTCTTAGCCTCTCTGGTCTCAACACTCTGTCTGATTTTGGATTTTTTTTTTTTTTTTCCAAAATCAGACTTGACACCAGAGAGGCTGAATACCGCACTGAGTCAATGCGGTCTTAGCCTCTCTGGTCTCAACACTCTGTCTGATTTTGGATTTTTTTTTTTTTTTTTTCCAAAATCAGACTTGACACCAGAGAGGCTGAATACCGCACTGAGTCAATGCGGTCTTAGCCTCTCTGGTCTCAACACTCTGTCTGATTTTGGATTTTTTTTTTTTTTTTCCAAAATCAGACTTGACACCAGAGAGGCTGAATACCGCACTGAGTCAATGCGGTCTTAGCCTCTCTGGTGTCAACACTCTGTCTGATTTTGGATTTTTTTTTTTTTTTCCCAAAATCAGACTTGACACCAGAGAGGCTGAATACCGCACTGAGTCAATGCGGTCTTAGCCTCTCTGGTGTCAACACTCTGTCTGATTTTGGATTTTTTTTTTTTTTTCCAAAATCAGACTTGACACCAGAGAGGCTGAATACCGCACTGAGTCAATGCGGTCTTAGCCTCTCTGGTGTCAACACTCTGTCTGATTTTGGATTTTTTTTTTTTTTTTCCAAAATCAGACTTGACACCAGAGAGGCTGAATACCGCACTGAGTCAATGCGGTCTTAGCCTCTCTGGTGTCAACACTCTGTCTGATTTTGGATTTTTTTTTTTTTTTTTTCCAAAATCAGACTTGACACCAGAGAGGCTGAATACCGCACTGAGTCAATGCGGTCTTAGCCTCTCTGGTCTCAACACTCTGTCTGATTTTGGATTTTTTTTTTTTTTTTTCCAAAATCAGACTTGACACCAGAGAGGCTGAATACCGCACTGAGTCAATGCGGTCTTAGCCTCTCTGGTGTCAACACTCTGTCTGATTTTGGATTTTTTTTTTTTTTTCCCAAAATCAGACTTGACACCAGAGAGGCTGAATACCGCACTGAGTCAATGCGGTCTTAGCCTCTCTGGTGTCAACACTCTGTCTGATTTTGGATTTTTTTTTTTTTTTTTTCCAAAATCAGACTTGACACCAGAGAGGCTGCATACCGCACTGAGTCAATGCGCTCTTAGCCTCTCTGGTCTCAACACTCTGTCTGATTTTGGATTTTTTTTTTTTTTTTCCAAAATCAGACTTGACACCAGAGAGGCTGAATACCGCACTGAGTCAATGCGGTCTTAGCCTCTCTGGTGTCAACACTCTGTCTGATTTTGGATTTTTTTTTTTTTTTTCCAAAATCAGACTTGACACCAGAGAGGCTGAATACCGCACTGAGTCAATGCGGTCTTAGCCTCTCTGGTGTCAACACTCTGTCTGATTTTGGATTTTTTTTTTTTTTTTTTCCAAAATCAGACTTGACACCAGAGAGGCTGAATACCGCACTGAGTCAATGCGGTCTTAGCCTCTCTGGTCTCAACACTCTGTCTGATTTTGGATTTTTTTTTTTTTTTTTCCAAAATCAGACTTGACACCAGAGAGGCTGAATACCGCACTGAGTCAATGCGGTCTTAGCCTCTCTGGTCTCAACACTGTCTGATTTTGGATTTTTTTTTTTTTTTTCCAAAATCAGACTTGACACCAGAGAGGCTGAATACCGCACTGAGTCAATGCGGTCTTAGCCTCTCTGGTGTCAACACTCTGTCTGATTTTGGATTTTTTTTTTTTTTTTCCAAAATCAGACTTGACACCAGAGAGACTGAATACCGCACTGAGTCAATGCGGTCTTAGCCTCTCTGGTGTCAACACTCTGTCTGATTTTGGATTTTTTTTTTTTTTCCAAAATCAGACTTGACACCAGAGAGGCTGAATACCGCACTGAGTCAATGCGGTCTTAGCCTCTCTGGTGTCAACACTCTGTCTGATTTTGGATTTTTTTTTTTTTTTTCCAAAATCAGACTTGACACCAGAGAGGCTGAATACCGCTCTGAGTCAATGCGGTCTTAGCCTCTCTGGTCTCAACACTCTGTCTGATTTTGGATTTTTTTTTTTTTTTTTTCCAAAATCAGACTTGACACCAGAGAGGCTGAATACCGCACTGAGTCAATGCGGTCTTAGCCTCTCTGGTCTTTTTTTTTTTTCCAAAATCAGACTTGACACCAGAGAGGCTGAATACCGCACTGAGTCAATGCGGTCTTAGCCTCTCTGGTGTCAACACTCTGTCTGATTTTGGATTTTTTTTTTTTTTTTTCCAAAATCAGACTTGACACCAGAGAGGCTGAATACCGCACTGAGTCAATGCGGTCTTAGCCTCTCTGGTCTCAACACTCTGTCTGATTTTGGATTTTTTTTTTTTTTTTTTTCCAAAATCAGACTTGACACCAGAGAGGCTGCATAACGCACTGAGTCAATGCGCTCTTAGCCTCTCTGGTCTCAACACTCTGTCTGATTTTGGATTTTGGATTTTTTTTTCCAAAATCAGACTTGACACCAGAGAGGCTGAATACCGCACTGAGTCAATGCGGTCTTAGCCTCTCTGGTGTCAACACTCTGTCTGATTTTGGATTTTTTTTTTTTTTCCAAAATCAGACTTGACACCAGAGAGGCTGAATACCGCACTGAGTCAATGCGGTCTTAGCCTCTCTGGTGTCAACACTCTGTCTGATTTTGGATTTTTTTTTTTTTTTTTTCCAAAATCAGACTTGACACCAGAGAGGCTGCATACCGCACTGAGTCAATGCGCTCTTAGCCTCTCTGGTCTCAACACTCTGTCTGATTTTGGATTTTTTTTTTTTTTTTCCAAAATCAGACTTGACACCAGAGAGGCTGAATACCGCACTGAGTCAATGCGGTCTTAGCCTCTCTGGTGTCAACACTCTGTCTGATTTTGGATTTTTTTTTTTTTTTTCCAAAATCAGACTTGACACCAGAGAGACTGAATACCGCACTGAGTCAATGCGGTCTTAGCCTCTCTGGTGTCAACACTCTGTCTGATTTTGGATTTTTTTTTTTTTTCCAAAATCAGACTTGACACCAGAGAGGCTGAATACCGCACTGAGTCAATGCGGTCTTAGCCTCTCTGGTGTCAACACTCTGTCTGATTTTGGATTTTTTTTTTTTTTTTCCAAAATCAGACTTGACACCAGAGAGGCTGAATACCGCTCTGAGTCAATGCGGTCTTAGCCTCTCTGGTCTCAACACTCTGTCTGATTTTGGATTTTTTTTTTTTTTTTTCCAAAATCAGACTTGACACCAGAGAGGCTGAATACCGCACTGAGTCAATGCGGTCTTAGCCTCTCTGGTGTCAACACTCTGTCTGATTTTGGATTTTTTTTTTTTTTTTTTCCAAAATCAGACTTGACACCAGAGAGGCTGAATACCGCACTGAGTCAATGCGGTCTTAGCCTCTCTGGTCTCAACACTCTGTCTGATTTTGGATTTTTTTTTTTTTTTTTTCCAAAATCAGACTTGACACCAGAGAGGCTGCATAACGCACTGAGTCAATGCGCTCTTAGCCTCTCTGGTCTCAACACTCTGTCTGATTTTGGATTTTTTTTTTTTTTTTCCAAAATCAGACTTGACACCAGAGAGGCTGAATACCGCACTGAGTCAATGCGGTCTTAGCCTCTCTGGTGTCAACACTCTGTCTGATTTTGGATTTTTTTTTTTTTTCCAAAATCAGACTTGACACCAGAGAGGCTGAATACCGCACTGAGTCAATGCGGTCTTAGCCTCTCTGGTGTCAACACTCTGTCTGATTTTGGATTTTTTTTTTTTTTTTCCAAAATCAGACTTGACACCAGAGAGACTGAATACCGCACTGAGTCAATGCGGTCTTAGCCTCTCTGGTGTCAACACTCTGTCTGATTTTGGATTTTTTTTTTTTTTCCAAAATCAGACTTGACACCAGAGAGGCTGAATACCGCACTGAGTCAATGCGGTCTTAGCCTCTCTGGTGTCAACACTCTGTCTGATTTTGGATTTTTTTTTTTTTTTTCCAAAATCAGACTTGACACCAGAGAGACTGAATACCGCACTGAGTCAATGCGGTCTTAGCCTCTCTGGTGTCAACACTCTGTCTGATTTTGGATTTTTTTTTTTTTTCCAAAATCAGACTTGACACCAGAGAGGCTGAATACCGCACTGAGTCAATGCGGTCTTAGCCTCTCTGGTGTCAACACTCTGTCTGATTTTGGATTTTTTTTTTTTTTTTCCAAAATCAGACTTGACACCAGAGAGGCTGAATACCGCTCTGAGTCAATGCGGTCTTAGCCTCTCTGGTCTCAACACTCTGTCTGATTTTGGATTTTTTTTTTTTTTTTTCCAAAATCAGACTTGACACCAGAGAGGCTGAATACCGCACTGAGTCAATGCGGTCTTAGCCTCTCTGGTCTTTTTTTTTTTTCCAAAATCAGACTTGACACCAGAGAGGCTGAATACCGCACTGAGTCAATGCGGTCTTAGCCTCTCTGGTGTCAACACTCTGTCTGATTTTGGATTTTTTTTTTTTTTTTTTCCAAAATCAGACTTGACACCAGAGAGGCTGAATACCGCACTGAGTCAATGCGGTCTTAGCCTCTCTGGTCTCAACACTCTGTCTGATTTTGGATTTTTTTTTTTTTTTTTTCCAAAATCAGACTTGACACCAGAGAGGCTGCATAACGCACTGAGTCAATGCGCTCTTAGCCTCTCTGGTCTCAACACTCTGTCTGATTTTGGATTTTGGATTTTTTTTTCCAAAATCAGACTTGACACCAGAGAGGCTGAATACCGCACTGAGTCAATGCGGTCTTAGCCTCTCTGGTGTCAACACTCTGTCTGATTTTGGATTTTTTTTTTTTTTTCCAAAATCAGACTTGACACCAGAGAGGCTGAATACCGCACTGAGTCAATGCGGTCTTAGCCTCTCTGGTGTCAACACTCTGTCTGATTTTGGATTTTTTTTTTTTTTTTTTCCAAAATCAGACTTGACACCAGAGAGGCTGCATACCGCACTGAGTCAATGCGCTCTTAGCCTCTCTGGTCTCAACACTCTGTCTGATTTTGGATTTTTTTTTTTTTTTTCCAAAATCAGACTTGACACCAGAGAGGCTGAATACCGCACTGAGTCAATGCGGTCTTAGCCTCTCTGGTGTCAACACTCTGTCTGATTTTGGATTTTTTTTTTTTTTTTCCAAAATCAGACTTGACACCAGAGAGACTGAATACCGCACTGAGTCAATGCGGTCTTAGCCTCTCTGGTGTCAACACTCTGTCTGATTTTGGATTTTTTTTTTTTTTCCAAAATCAGACTTGACACCAGAGAGGCTGAATACCGCACTGAGTCAATGCGGTCTTAGCCTCTCTGGTGTCAACACTCTGTCTGATTTTGGATTTTTTTTTTTTTTTTCCAAAATCAGACTTGACACCAGAGAGGCTGAATACCGCTCTGAGTCAATGCGGTCTTAGCCTCTCTGGTCTCAACACTCTGTCTGATTTTGGATTTTTTTTTTTTTTTTTTCCAAAATCAGACTTGACACCAGAGAGGCTGAATACCGCACTGAGTCAATGCGGTCTTAGCCTCTCTGGTGTCAACACTCTGTCTGATTTTGGATTTTTTTTTTTTTTTTTCCAAAATCAGACTTGACACCAGAGAGGCTGAATACCGCACTGAGTCAATGCGGTCTTAGCCTCTCTGGTCTCAACACTCTGTCTGATTTTGGATTTTTTTTTTTTTTTTTTCCAAAATCAGACTTGACACCAGAGAGGCTGCATAACGCACTGAGTCAATGCGCTCTTAGCCTCTCTGGTCTCAACACTCTGTCTGATTTTGGATTTTTTTTTTTTTTTTTCCAAAATCAGACTTGACACCAGAGAGGCTGAATACCGCACTGAGTCAATGCGGTCTTAGCCTCTCTGGTGTCAACACTCTGTCTGATTTTGGATTTTTTTTTTTTTTTCCAAAATCAGACTTGACACCAGAGAGGCTGAATACCGCACTGAGTCAATGCGGTCTTAGCCTCTCTGGTGTCAACACTCTGTCTGATTTTGGATTTTTTTTTTTTTTTTTCCAAAATCAGACTTGACACCAGAGAGACTGAATACCGCACTGAGTCAATGCGGTCTTAGCCTCTCTGGTGTCAACACTCTGTCTGATTTTGGATTTTTTTTTTTTTTCCAAAATCAGACTTGACACCAGAGAGGCTGAATACCGCACTGAGTCAATGCGGTCTTAGCCTCTCTGGTGTCAACACTCTGTCTGATTTTGGATTTTTTTTTTTTTTTTCCAAAATCAGACTTGACACCAGAGAGGCTGAATACCGCTCTGAGTCAATGCGGTCTTAGCCTCTCTGGTCTCAACACTCTGTCTGATTTTGGATTTTTTTTTTTTTTTTTTCCAAAATCAGACTTGACACCAGAGAGGCTGAATACCGCACTGAGTCAATGCGGTCTTAGCCTCTCTGGTGTCAACACTCTGTCTGATTTTGGATTTTTTTTTTTTTTTTTCCAAAATCAGACTTGACACCAGAGAGGCTGAATACCGCACTGAGTCAATGCGGTCTTAGCCTCTCTGGTCTCAACACTCTGTCTGATTTTGGATTTTTTTTTTTTTTTTTTTCCAAAATCAGACTTGACACCAGAGAGGCTGCATAACGCACTGAGTCAATGCGCTCTTAGCCTCTCTGGTCTCAACACTCTGTCTGATTTTGGATTTTTTTTTTTTTTTTTTCCAAAATCAGACTTGACACCAGAGAGGCTGAATACCGCACTGAGTCAATGCGGTCTTAGCCTCTCTGGTGTCAACACTCTGTCTGATTTTGGATTTTTTTTTTTTTTCCAAAATCAGACTTGACACCAGAGAGGCTGAATACCGCACTGAGTCAATGCGGTCTTAGCCTCTCTGGTGTCAACACTCTGTCTGATTTTGGATTTTTTTTTTTTTTTTTTCCAAAATCAGACTTGACACCAGAGAGGCTGCATACCGCACTGAGTCAATGCGCTCTTAGCCTCTCTGGTCTCAACACTCTGTCTGATTTTGGATTTTTTTTTTTTTTTTCCAAAATCAGACTTGACACCAGAGAGGCTGAATACCGCACTGAGTCAATGCGGTCTTAGCCTCTCTGGTGTCAACACTCTGTCTGATTTTGGATTTTTTTTTTTTTTTCCAAAATCAGACTTGACACCAGAGAGGCTGAATACCGCACTGAGTCAATGCGGTCTTAGCCTCTCTGGTGTCAACACTCTGTCTGATTTTGGATTTTTTTTTTTTTTCCAAAATCAGACTTGACACCAGAGAGGCTGAATACCGCACTGAGTCAATGCGGTCTTAGCCTCTCTGGTCTCAACACTCTGTCTGATTTTGGATTTTTTTTTTTTTTTTTCCAAAATCAGACTTGACACCAGAGAGGCTGAATACCGCACTGAGTCAATGCGGTCTTAGCCTCTCTGGTGTCAACACTCTGTCTGATTTTGGATTTTTTTTTTTTTTTTTTCCAAAATCAGACTTGACACCAGAGAGGCTGAATACCGCACTGAGTCAATGCGGTCTTAGCCTCTCTGGTGTCAACACTTTGTCTGATTTTGGATTTTTTTTTTTTTTTCCAAAATCAGACTTGACACCAGAGAGGCTGAATACCGCACTGAGTCAATGCGGTCTTAGCCTCTCTGGTCTCAACACTCTGTCTGATTTTGGATTTTTTTTTTTTTTTTTTCCAAAATCAGACTTGACACCAGAGAGGCTGAATACCGCACTGAGTCAATGCAGTCTTAGCCTCTCTGGTGTCAACACTCTGTCTGATTTTGGATTTTTTTTTTTTTTTCCAAAATCAGACTTGACACCAGAGAGGCTGAATACCGCACTGAGTCAATGCGGTCTTAGCCTCTCTGGTGTCAACACTCTGTCTGATTTTGGATTTTTTTTTTTTTTCCAAAATCAGACTTGACACCAGAGAGGCTGAATACCGCACTGAGTCAATGCGGTCTTAGCCTCTCTGAGTCAATGCGGTCTTAGCCTCTCTGGTCTCAACACTCTGTCTGATTTTGGATTTTTTTTTTTTTTTTTCCAAAATCAGACTTGACACCAGAGAGGCTGAATACCGCACTGAGTCAATGCGGTCTTAGCCTCTCTGGTGTCAACACTCTGTCTGATTTTGGATTTTTTTTTTTTTTCCAAAATCAGACTTGACACCAGAGAGGCTGAATACCGCACTGAGTCAATGCGGTCTTAGCCTCTCTGGTCTCAACACTCTGTCTGATTTTGGATTTTTTTTTTTTTTTTTCCAAAATCAGACTTGACACCAGAGAGGCTGAATACCGCACTGAGTCAATGCGGTCTTAGCCTCTCTGGTGTCAACACTCTGTCTGATTTTGGATTTTTTTTTTTTTTTTTTTTTTTCTAAAATCAGACTTGACACCAGAGAGGCTGAATACCGCACTGAGTCAATGCGGTCTTAGCCTCTCTGGTGTCAACACTTTGTCTGATTTTGGATTTTTTTTTTTTTTTCCAAAATCAGACTTGACACCAGAGAGGCTGAATACCGCACTGAGTCAATGCGGTCTTAGCCTCTCTGGTCTCAACACTCTGTCTGATTTTGGATTTTTTTTTTTTTTTTTTCCAAAATCAGACTTGACACCAGAGAGGCTGCATACCGCACTGAGTCAATGCGCTCTTAGCCTCTCTGGTCTCAACACTCTGTCTGATTTTGGATTTTTTTTTTTTTTTTCCAAAATCAGACTTGACACCAGAGAGGCTGAATACCGCACTGAGTCAATGCGGTCTTAGCCTCTCTGGTGTCAACACTCTGTCTGATTTTGGATTTTTTTTTTTTTTTTTTTCCAAAATCAGACTTGACACCAGAGAGGCTGAATACCGCACTGAGTCAATGCGGTCTTAGCCTCTCTGGTCTCAACACTCTGTCTGATTTTGGATTTTTTTTTTTTTTTTTTCAAAAATCAGACTTGACACCAGAGAGGCTGCATACCGCACTGAGTCAATGCGCTCTTAGCCTCTCTGGTCTCAACACTCTGTCTGATTTTGGATTTTTTTTTTTTTTTCCAAAATCAGACTTGACACCAGAGAGGCTGAATACCGCACTGAGTCAATGCGGTCTTAGCCTCTCTGGTGTCAACACTCTGTCTGATTTTGGATTTTTTTTTTTTTTCCAAAATCAGACTTGACACCAGAGAGGCTGAATACCGCACTGAGTCAATGCGGTCTTAGCCTCTCTGAGTCAATGCGGTCTTAGCCTCTCTGGTGTCAACACTCTGTCTGATTTTGGATTTTTTTTTTTTTTTTTCCAAAATCAGACTTGACACCAGAGAGGCTGAATACCGCACTGAGTCAATGCGGTCTTAGCCTCTCTGGTCTCAACACTCTGTCTGATTTTGGATTTTTTTTTTTTTTTTTTCCAAAATCAGACTTGACACCAGAGAGGCTGCATACCGCACTGAGTCAATGCGCTCTTAGCCTCTCTGGTCTCAACACTCTGTCTGATTTTGGATTTTTTTTTTTTTTTCCAAAATCAGACTTGACACCAGAGAGGCTGAATACCGCACTGAGTCAATGCGGTCTTAGCCTCTCTGGTGTCAACACTCTGTCTGATTTTGGATTTTTTTTTTTTTTTCCAAAATCAGACTTGACACCAGAGAGGCTGAATACCGCACTGAGTCAATGCGGTCTTAGCCTCTCTGGTGTCAACACTCTGTCTGATTTTGGATTTTTTTTTTTTTTTTTCCAAAATCAGACTTGACACCAGAGAGGCTGAATACCGCACTGAGTCAATGCGGTCTTAGCCTCTCTGGTCTCAACACTCTGTCTGATTTTGGATTTTTTTTTTTTTTTTTCCAAAATCAGACTTGACACCAGAGAGGCTGAATACCGCACTGAGTCAATGCGCTCTTAGCCTCTCTGGTGTCAACACTGTCTGATTTTGGATTTTTTTTTTTTTTTTTCCAAAATCAGACTTGACACCAGAGAGGCTGAATACCGCACTGAGTCAATGCGGTCTTAGCCTCTCTGGTCTCAACACTCTGTCTGATTTTGGATTTTTTTTTTTTTTTTTTATAAAATCAGACTTGACACCAGAGAGGCTGAATACCGCACTGAGTCAATGCGGTCTTAGCCTCTCTGGTCTCAACACTCTGTCTGATTTTGGATTTTTTTTTTTTTTTTTCCAAAATCAGACTTGACACCAGAGAGGCTGAATACCGCACTGAGTCAATGCGGTCTTAGCCTCTCTGGTGTCAACACTCTGTCTGATTTTGGATTTTTTTTTTTTTTTTTCCAAAATCAGACTTGACACCAGAGAGGCTGAATACCGCACTGAGTCAATGCGGTCTTAGCCTCTCTGGTGTCAACACTCTGTCTGATTTTGGATTTTTTTTTTTTTTTCCAAAATCAGACTTGACACCAGAGAGGCTGAATACCGCACTGAGTCAATGCGGTCTTAGCCTCTCTGGTCTCAACACTCTGTCTGATTTTGGATTTTTTTTTTTTTTTTTTCCAAAATCAGACTTGACACCAGAGAGGCTGAATACCGCACTGAGTCAATGCGGTCTTAGCCTCTCTGGTGTCAACACTCTGTCTGATTTTGGATTTTTTTTTTTTTTTTTTTTTTTCTAAAATCAGACTTGACACCAGAGAGGCTGAATACCGCACTGAGTCAATGCGGTCTTAGCCTCTCTGGTGTCAACACTTTGTCTGATTTTGGATTTTTTTTTTTTTTCCAAAATCAGACTTGACACCAGAGAGGCTGAATACCGCACTGAGTCAATGCGGTCTTAGCCTCTCTGGTCTCAACACTCTGTCTGATTTTGGATTTTTTTTTTTTTTTTTTCCAAAATCAGACTTGACACCAGAGAGGCTGCATACCGCACTGAGTCAATGCGCTCTTAGCCTCTCTGGTCTCAACACTCTGTCTGATTTTGGATTTTTTTTTTTTTTTCCAAAATCAGACTTGACACCAGAGAGGCTGAATACCGCACTGAGTCAATGCGGTCTTAGCCTCTCTGGTGTCAACACTCTGTCTGATTTTGGATTTTTTTTTTTTTTTTTTCCAAAATCAGACGACACCAGAGAGGCTGAATACCGCACTGAGTCAATGCGGTATTAGCCTCTCTGGTCTCAACACTCTGTCTGATTTTGGATTTTTTTTTTTTTTTTTTCCAAAATCAGACTTGACACCAGAGAGGCTGCATACCGCACTGAGTCAATGCGCTCTTAGCCTCTCTGGTCTCAACACTCTGTCTGATTTTGGATTTTTTTTTTTTTTTCCAAAATCAGACTTGACACCAGAGAGGCTGAATACCGCACTGAGTCAATGCGGTCTTAGCCTCTCTGGTGTCAACACTCTGTCTGATTTTGGATTTTTTTTTTTTTTTCCAAAATCAGACTTGACACCAGAGAGGCTGAATACCGCACTGAGTCAATGCGGTCTTAGCCTCTCTGAGTCAATGCGGTCTTAGCCTCTCTGGTCTCAACACTCTGTCTGATTTTGGATTTTTTTTTTTTTTTTCCAAAATCAGACTTGACACCAGAGAGGCTGAATACCGCACTGAGTCAATGCGCTCTTAGCCTCTCTGGTGTCAACACTGTCTGATTTTGGATTTTTTTTTTTTTTTTTTTTCCAAAATCAGACTTGACACCAGAGAGGCTGAATACCGCACTGAGTCAATGCGGTCTTAGCCTCTCTGGTCTCAACACTCTGTCTGATTTTGGATTTTTTTTTTTTTTTTTTATAAAATCAGACTTGACACCAGAGAGGCTGAATACCGCACTGAGTCAATGCGGTCTTAGCCTCTCTGGTCTCAACACTCTGTCTGATTTTGGATTTTTTTTTTTTTTTTTTCCAAAATCAGACTTGACACCAGAGAGGCTGAATACCGCACTGAGTCAATGCGGTCTTAGCCTCTCTGGTGTCAACACTCTGTCTGATTTTGGATTTTTTTTTTTTTTTTTTCCAAAATCAGACTTGACACCAGAGAGGCTGAATACCGCACTGAGTCAATGCGGTCTTAGCCTCTCTGGTGTCAACACTCTGTCTGATTTTGGATTTTTTTTTTTTTTCCAAAATCAGACTTGACACCAGAGAGGCTGAATACCGCACTGAGTCAATGCGGTCTTAGCCTCTCTGGTCTCAACACTCTGTCTGATTTTGGATTTTTTTTTTTTTTTTTTCCAAAATCAGACTTGACACCAGAGAGGCTGAATACCGCACTGAGTCAATGCGGTCTTAGCCTCTCTGGTGTCAACACTCTGTCTGATTTTGGATTTTTTTTTTTTTTTTTTTTTTCTAAAATCAGACTTGACACCAGAGAGGCTGAATACCGCACTGAGTCAATGCGGTCTTAGCCTCTCTGGTGTCAACACTTTGTCTGATTTTGGATTTTTTTTTTTTTTTCCAAAATCAGACTTGACACCAGAGAGGCTGAATACCGCACTGAGTCAATGCGGTCTTAGCCTCTCTGGTCTCAACACTCTGTCTGATTTTGGATTTTTTTTTTTTTTTTTTCCAAAATCAGACTTGACACCAGAGAGGCTGCATACCGCACTGAGTCAATGCGCTCTTAGCCTCTCTGGTCTCAACACTCTGTCTGATTTTGGATTTTTTTTTTTTTTTCCAAAATCAGACTTGACACCAGAGAGGCTGAATACCGCACTGAGTCAATGCGGTCTTAGCCTCTCTGGTGTCAACACTCTGTCTGATTTTGGATTTTTTTTTTTTTTTTTTCCAAAATCAGACTTGACACCAGAGAGGCTGAATACCGCACTGAGTCAATGCGGTCTTAGCCTCTCTGGTCTCAACACTCTGTCTGATTTTGGATTTTTTTTTTTTTTTTTTCAAAAATCAGACTTGACACCAGAGAGGCTGCATACCGCACTGAGTCAATGCGCTCTTAGCCTCTCTGGTCTCAACACTCTGTCTGATTTTGGATTTTTTTTTTTTTTTTCCAAAATCAGACTTGACACCAGAGAGGCTGAATACCGCACTGAGTCAATGCGGTCTTAGCCTCTCTGGTGTCAACACTCTGTCTGATTTTGGATTTTTTTTTTTTTTTCCAAAATCAGACTTGACACCAGAGAGGCTGAATACCGCACTGAGTCAATGCGGTCTTAGCCTCTCTGAGTCAATGCGGTCTTAGCCTCTCTGGTGTCAACACTCTGTCTGATTTTGGATTTTTTTTTTTTTTTTTCCAAAATCAGACTTGACACCAGAGAGGCTGAATACCGCACTGAGTCAATGCGGTCTTAGCCTCTCTGGTCTCAACACTCTGTCTGATTTTGGATTTTTTTTTTTTTTTTTTCCAAAATCAGACTTGACACCAGAGAGGCTGCATACCGCACTGAGTCAATGCGCTCTTAGCCTCTCTGGTCTCAACACTCTGTCTGATTTTGGATTTTTTTTTTTTTTTCCAAAATCAGACTTGACACCAGAGAGGCTGAATACCGCACTGAGTCAATGCGGTCTTAGCCTCTCTGGTGTCAACACTCTGTCTGATTTTGGATTTTTTTTTTTTTTTCCAAAATCAGACTTGACACCAGAGAGGCTGAATACCGCACTGAGTCAATGCGGTCTTAGCCTCTCTGGTGTCAACACTCTGTCTGATTTTGGATTTTTTTTTTTTTTTTTCCAAAATCAGACTTGACACCAGAGAGGCTGAATACTGCACTGAGTCAATGCGGTCTTAGCCTCTCTGGTCTCAACACTCTGTCTGATTTTGGATTTTTTTTTTTTTTTTCCAAAATCAGACTTGACACCAGAGAGGCTGAATACCGCACTGAGTCAATGCGCTCTTAGCCTCTCTGGTGTCAACACTGTCTGATTTTGGATTTTTTTTTTTTTTTTTCCAAAATCAGACTTGACACCAGAGAGGCTGAATACCGCACTGAGTCAATGCGGTCTTAGCCTCTCTGGTCTCAACACTCTGTCTGATTTTGGATTTTTTTTTTTTTTTTTTAATAAAATCAGACTTGACACCAGAGAGGCTGAATACCGCACTGAGTCAATGCGGTCTTAGCCTCTCTGGTCTCAACACTCTGTCTGATTTTGGATTTTTTTTTTTTTTTTTCCAAAATCAGACTTGACACCAGAGAGGCTGAATACCGCACTGAGTCAATGCGGTCTTAGCCTCTCTGGTGTCAACACTCTGTCTGATTTTGGATTTTTTTTTTTTTTTTTCCAAAATCAGACTTGACACCAGAGAGGCTGAATACCGCACTGAGTCAATGCGGTCTTAGCCTCTCTGGTGTCAACACTCTGTCTGATTTTGGATTTTTTTTTTTTTTTCCAAAATCAGACTTGACACCAGAGAGGCTGAATACCGCACTGAGTCAATGCGGTCTTAGCCTCTCTGGTCTCAACACTCTGTCTGATTTTGGATTTTTTTTTTTTTTTTTCCAAAATCAGACTTGACACCAGAGAGGCTGAATACCGCACTGAGTCAATGCGGTCTTAGCCTCTCTGGTGTCAACACTCTGTCTGATTTTGGATTTTTTTTTTTTTTTTTTTTTTCTAAAATCAGACTTGACACCAGAGAGGCTGAATACCGCACTGAGTCAATGCGGTCTTAGCCTCTCTGGTGTCAACACTTTGTCTGATTTTGGATTTTTTTTTTTTTTTCCAAAATCAGACTTGACACCAGAGAGGCTGAATACCGCACTGAGTCAATGCGGTCTTAGCCTCTCTGGTCTCAACACTCTGTCTGATTTTGGATTTTTTTTTTTTTTTTTTCCAAAATCAGACTTGACACCAGAGAGGCTGCATACCGCACTGAGTCAATGCGCTCTTAGCCTCTCTGGTCTCAACACTCTGTCTGATTTTGGATTTTTTTTTTTTTTTCCAAAATCAGACTTGACACCAGAGAGGCTGAATACCGCACTGAGTCAATGCGGTCTTAGCCTCTCTGGTGTCAACACTCTGTCTGATTTTGGATTTTTTTTTTTTTTTTTTCCAAAATCAGACGACACCAGAGAGGCTGAATACCGCACTGAGTCAATGCGGTATTAGCCTCTCTGGTCTCAACACTCTGTCTGATTTTGGATTTTTTTTTTTTTTTTTTCCAAAATCAGACTTGACACCAGAGAGGCTGCATACCGCACTGAGTCAATGCGCTCTTAGCCTCTCTGGTCTCAACACTCTGTCTGATTTTGGATTTTTTTTTTTTTTTTCCAAAATCAGACTTGACACCAGAGAGGCTGAATACCGCACTGAGTCAATGCGGTCTTAGCCTCTCTGGTGTCAACACTCTGTCTGATTTTGGATTTTTTTTTTTTTTCCAAAATCAGACTTGACACCAGAGAGGCTGAATACCGCACTGAGTCAATGCGGTCTTAGCCTCTCTGAGTCAATGCGGTCTTAGCCTCTCTGGTCTCAACACTCTGTCTGATTTTGGATTTTTTTTTTTTTTTTCCAAAATCAGACTTGACACCAGAGAGGCTGAATACCGCACTGAGTCAATGCGCTCTTAGCCTCTCTGGTGTCAACACTGTCTGATTTTGGATTTTTTTTTTTTTTTTTTTTCCAAAATCAGACTTGACACCAGAGAGGCTGAATACCGCACTGAGTCAATGCGGTCTTAGCCTCTCTGGTCTCAACACTCTGTCTGATTTTGGATTTTTTTTTTTTTTTTTTTATAAAATCAGACTTGACACCAGAGAGGCTGAATACCGCACTGAGTCAATGCGGTCTTAGCCTCTCTGGTCTCAACACTCTGTCTGATTTTGGATTTTTTTTTTTTTTTTTCCAAAATCAGACTTGACACCAGAGAGGCTGAATACCGCACTGAGTCAATGCGGTCTTAGCCTCTCTGGTGTCAACACTCTGTCTGATTTTGGATTTTTTTTTTTTTTTTTCCAAAATCAGACTTGACACCAGAGAGGCTGAATACCGCACTGAGTCAATGCGGTCTTAGCCTCTCTGGTGTCAACACTCTGTCTGATTTTGGATTTTTTTTTTTTTTCCAAAATCAGACTTGACACCAGAGAGGCTGAATACCGCACTGAGTCAATGCGGTCTTAGCCTCTCTGGTGTCAACACTCTGTCTGATTTTGGATTTTTTTTTTTTTTTTTTTCCAAAATCAGACTTGACACCAGAGAGGCTGAATACCGCACTGAGTCAATGCGGTCTTAGCCTCTCTGGTGTCAACACTCTGTCTGATTTTGGATTTTTTTTTTTTTCCAAAATCAGACTTGACACCAGAGAGGCTGAATACCGCACTGAGTCAATGCGGTCTTAGCCTCTCTGGTGTCAACACTCTGTCTGATTTTGGATTTTTTTTTCTTTTTCCCAAAATCAGACTTGACACCAGAGAGGCTGAATACCGCACTGAGTCAATGCGGTCTTAGCCTCTCTGGTGTCAACACTCTGTCTGATTTTGGATTTTTTTTTTTTTTTTTTCCAAAATCAGACTTGACACCAGAGAGGCTGCATACCGCACTGAGTCAATGCGCTCTTAGCCTCTCTGGTCTCAACACTCTGTCTGATTTTGGATTTTTTTTTTTTTTTTCCAAAATCAGACTTGACACCAGAGAGGCTGAATACCGCACTGAGTCAATGCGGTCTTAGCCTCTCTGGTGTCAACACTCTGTCTGATTTTGGATTTTTTTTTTTTTTTTCCAAAATCAGACTTGACACCAGAGAGGCTGAATACCGCACTGAGTCAATGCGGTCTTAGCCTCTCTGGTGTCAACACTCTGTCTGATTTTGGATTTTTTTTTTTTTTTCCAAAATCAGACTTGACACCAGAGAGGCTGAATACCGCACTGAGTCAATGCGGTCTTAGCCTCTCTGGTGTCAACACTCTGTCTGATTTTGGATTTTTTTTTTTTTTTTCCAAAATCAGACTTGACACCAGAGAGGCTGAATACCGCACTGAGTCAATGCGGTCTTAGCCTCTCTGGTGTCAACACTCTGTCTGATTTTGGATTTTTTTTTTTTTTTTTCCAAAATCAGACTTGACACCAGAGAGGCTGAATACCGCACTGAGTCAATGCGGTCTTAGCCTCTCTGGTCTCAACACTCTGTCTGATTTTGGATTTTTTTTTTTTTTTTTCCAAAATCACACTTGACACCAGAGAGGCTGAATACCGCACTGAGTCAATGCGGTCTTAGCCTCTCTGGTCTCAACACTGTCTGATTTTGGATTTTTTTTTTTTTTTTTCCAAAATCAGACTTGACACCAGAGAGGCTGAATACCGCACTGAGTCAATGCGGTCTTAGCCTCTCTGGTGTCAACACTCTGTCTGATTTTGGATTTTTTTTTTTTTTCCAAAATCAGACTTGACACCAGAGAGACTGAATACTGCACTGAGTCAATGCGGTCTTAGCCTCTCTGGTGTCAACACTCTGTCTGATTTTGGATTTTTTTTTTTTTCCAAAATCAGACTTGACACCAGAGAGGCTGAATACCGCACTGAGTCAATGCGGTCTTAGCCTCTCTGGTGTCAACACTCTGTCTGATTTTGGATTTTTTTTTTTTTTTTCCAAAATCAGACTTGACACCAGAGAGGCTGAATACCGCACTGCGTCAATGCGGTCTTAGCCTCTCTGGTCTCAACACTCTGTCTGATTTGGGATTTTTTTTTTTTTTTTTTTCCAAAATCAGACTTGACACCAGAGAGGCTGAATACCGCACTGAGTCAATGCGGTCTTAGCCTCTCTGGTCTTTTTTTTTTTTTCCAAAATCAGACTTGACACCAGAGAGGCTGAATACCGCACTGAGTCAATGCGGTCTTAGCCTCTCTGGTCTCAACACTCTGTCTGATTTTGGATTTTTTTTTTTTTTTTTTTAAATCAGACTTGACACCAGAGAGGCTGCATACCGCACTGAGTCAATGCGCTCTTAGCCTCTCTGGTCTCAACACTCTGTCTGATTTTGGATTTTTTTTTTTTTTTTCCAAAATCAGACTTGACACCAGAGAGGCTGAATACCGCACTGAGTCAATGCGGTCTTAGCCTCTCTGGTGTCAACACTCTGTCTGATTTTGGATTTTTTTTTTTTTTTTCCAAAATCAGACTTGACACCAGAGAGGCTGAATACCGCACTGAGTCAATGCGGTCTTAGCCTCTCTGGTGTCAACACTCTGTCTGATTTTGGATTTTTTTTTTTTTTTTTCCAAAATCAGACTTGACACCAGAGAGGCTGCATACCGCACTGAGTCAATGCGCTCTTAGCCTCTCTGGTCTCAACACTCTGTCTGATTTTGGATTTTTTTTTTTTTTTTTCCAAAATCAGACTTGACACCAGAGAGGCTGAATACCGCACTGAGTCAATGCGGTCTTAGCCTCTCTGGTGTCAACACTCTGTCTGATTTTGGATTTTTTTTTTTTTTTCCAAAATCAGACTTGACACCAGAGAGGCGGAATACCGCACTGAGTCAATGCGGTCTTAGCCTCTCTGGTGTCAACACTCTGTCTGATTTTGGATTTTTTTTTTTTTTCCAAAATCAGACTTGACACCAGAGAGGCTGAATACCGCACTGAGTCAATGCAGTCTTAGCCTCTCTGGTGTCAACACTCTGTCTGATTTTGGATTTTTTTTTTTTTTTTCCAAAATCAGACTTGACACCAGAGAGGCTGAATACCGCACTGCGTCAATGCGGTCTTAGCCTCTCTGGTCTCAACACTCTGTCTGATTTGGGATTTTTTTTTTTTTTTTTTTCCAAAATCAGACTTGACACCAGAGAGGCTGAATACCGCACTGAGTCAATGCGGTCTTAGCCTCTCTGGTCTTTTTTTTTTTTCCAAAATCAGACTTGACACCAGAGAGGCTGAATACCGCACTGAGTCAATGCGGTCTTAGCCTCTCTGGTCTCAACACTCTGTCTGATTTTGGATTTTTTTTTTTTTTTTTTTAAATCAGACTTGACACCAGAGAGGCTGCATACCGCACTGAGTCAATGCGCTCTTAGCCTCTCTGGTCTCAACACTCTGTCTGATTTTGGATTTTTTTTTTTTTTTTCCAAAATCAGACTTGACACCAGAGAGGCTGAATACCGCACTGAGTCAATGCGGTCTTAGCCTCTCTGGTGTCAACACTCTGTCTGATTTTGGATTTTTTTTTTTTTTTTCCAAAATCAGACTTGACACCAGAGAGGCTGAATACCGCACTGAGTCAATGCGGTCTTAGCCTCTCTGGTGTCAACACTCTGTCTGATTTTGGATTTTTTTTTTTTTTTTTCCAAAATCAGACTTGACACCAGAGAGGCTGCATACCGCACTGAGTCAATGCGCTCTTAGCCTCTCTGGTCTCAACACTCTGTCTGATTTTGGATTTTTTTTTTTTTTTTTCCAAAATCAGACTTGACACCAGAGAGGCTGAATACCGCACTGAGTCAATGCGGTCTTAGCCTCTCTGGTGTCAACACTCTGTCTGATTTTGGATTTTTTTTTTTTTTTCCAAAATCAGACTTGACACCAGAGAGGCGGAATACCGCACTGAGTCAATGCGGTCTTAGCCTCTCTGGTGTCAACACTCTGTCTGATTTTGGATTTTTTTTTTTTTTCCAAAATCAGACTTGACACCAGAGAGGCTGAATACCGCACTGAGTCAATGCGGTCTTAGCCTCTCTGGTCTCAACACTCTGTCTGATTTTGGATTTTTTTTTTTTTTTTTCCAAAATCAGACTTGACACCAGAGAGGCTGAATACCGCACTGAGTCAATGCGGTCTTAGCCTCTCTGGTGTCAACACTCTGTCTGATTTTGGATTTTTTTTTTTTTTTTTTTTCCAAAATCAGACTTGAGACCAGAGAGGCTGAATACCGCACTGAGTCAATGCGGTCTTAGCCTCTCTGGTGTCAACACTCTGTCTGATTTTGGATTTTTTTTTTTTTTCCAAAATCAGACTTGACACCAGAGAGGCTGAATACCGCACTGAGTCAATGCGGTCTTAGCCTCTCTGGTCTCAACACTCTGTCTGATTTTGGATTTTTTTTTTTTTTTTTTCCAAAATCAGACTTGACACCAGAGAGGCTGCATACCGCACTGAGTCAATGCGCTCTTAGCCTCTCTGGTCTCAACACTCTGTCTGATTTTGGATTTTTTTTTTTGTTTTCCAAAATCAGACTTGACACCAGAGAGGCTGAATACCGCACTGAGTCAATGCGGTCTTAGCCTCTCTGGTGTCAACACTCTGTCTGATTTTGGATTTTTTTTTTTTTTTTTCCAAAATCAGACTTGACACCAGAGAGGCTGAATACCGCACTGAGTCAATGCGGTCTTAGCCTCTCTGGTCTCAACACTCTGTCTGATTTTGGATTTTTTTTTTTTTTTTTTTCAAAATCAGACTTGACACCAGAGAGGCTGCATAACGCACTGAGTCAATGCGCTTTTAGCCTCTCTGGTCTCAACACTCTGTCTGATTTTGGATTTTTTTTTTTTTTTCCAAAATCAGACTTGACACCAGAGAGGCTGAATACCGCACTGAGTCAATGCGGTCTTAGCCTCTCTGGTGTCAACACTCTGTCTGATTTTGGATTTTTTTTTTTTTCCCAAAATCAGACTTGACACCAGAGAGGCTGAATACCGCACTGAGTCAATGCGGTCTTAGCCTCTCTGGTGTCAACACTCTGTCTGATTTTGGATTTTTTTTTTCCAAAATCAGACTTGACACCAGAGAGGCTGAATACCGCACTGAGTCAATGCGGTCTTAGCCTCTCTGGTGTCAACACTCTGTCTGATTTTGGATTTTTTTTTTTTTTTTTCCAAAATCAGACTTGACACCAGAGAGGCTGAATACCGCACTGAGTCAATGCGGTCTTAGCCTCTCTGGTCTCAACACTCTGTCTGATTTTGGATTTTTTTTTTTTTTTTTTCCCAAAATCAGACTTGACACCAGAGAGGCTGAATACCGCACTGAGTCAATGCAGTCTTAGCCTCTCTGGTCTCAACACTGTCTGATTTTGGATTTTTTTTTTTTTTCCAAAATCAGACTTGACACCAGAGAGGCTGAATACCGCACTGAGTCAATGCGGTCTTAGCCTCTCTGGTGTCAACACTGTGTCTGATTTTGGATTTTTTTTTTTTTTCCAAAATCAGACTTGACACCAGAGAGGCTGAATACCGCACTGAGTCAATGCGGTCTTAGCCTCTCTGGTCTCAACACTCTGTCTGATTTTGGATTTTTTTTTTTTTTCCAAAATCAGACTTGACACCAGAGAGGCTGAATACTGCACTGAGTCAATGCGGTCTTAGCCTCTCTGGTGTCAACACTCTGTCTGATTTTGGATTTTTTTTTTTTTTTTTCCAAAATCAGACTTGACACCAGAGAGGCTGAATACCGCACTGAGTCAATGCGGTCTTAGCCTCTCTGGTCTCAACACTGTCTGATTTTGGATTTTTTTTTTTTTTTTCCAAAATCAGACTTGACACCAGAGAGGCTGAATACCGCACTGAGTCAATGCGGTCTTAGCCTCTCTGGTCTCAACACTCTGTCTGATTTTGGATTTTTTTTTTTTTTTCCAAAATCAGACTTGACACCAGAGAGGCTGAATACCGCACTGAGTCAATGCGGTCTTAGCCTCTCTGGTCTCAACACTCTGTCTGATTTTGGATTTTTTTTTTTTTTTTTCCAAAATCAGACTTGACACCAGAGAGGCTGAATACCGCACTGAGTCAATGCGGTCTTAGCCTCTCTGGTGTCAACACTCTGTCTGATTTTGGATTTTTTTTTTTTTTTCCAAAATCAGACTTGACACCAGAGAGGCTGAATACCGCACTGAGTCAATGCGGTCTTAGCCTCTCTGGTCTCAACACTCTGTCTGATTTTGGATTTTTTTTTTTTTTTTTCCAAAATCAGACTTGACACCAGAGAGGCTGAATACCGCACTGAGTCAATGCGGTCTTAGCCTCTCTGGTCTCAACACTCTGTCTGATTTTGGATTTTTTTTTTTTTTTTTCCAAAATCAGACTTGACACCAGAGAGGCTGCATACCGCACTGAGTCAATGCGCTCTTAGCCTCTCTGGTCTCAACACTCTGTCTGATTTTGGATTTTTTTTTTTTTTTTCCAAAATCAGACTTGACACCAGAGAGGCTGAATACCGCACTGAGTCAATGCGGTCTTAGCCTCTCTGGTGTCAACACTCTGTCTGATTTTGGATTTTTTTTTTTCCAAAATCAGACTTGACACCAGAGAGGCTGAATACCGCACTGAGTCAATGCGGTCTTAGCCTCTCTGGTGTCAACACTCTGTCTGATTTTGGATTTTTTTTTTTTTTTTTCCAAAATCAGACTTGACACCAGAGAGGCTGAATACCGCACTGAGTCAATGCGGTCTTAGCCTCTCTGGTCTCAACACTCTGTCTGATTTTGGATTTTTTTTTTTTTTTTTCCCAAAATCAGACTTGACACCAGAGAGGCTGAATACCGCACTGAGTCAATGCAGTCTTAGCCTCTCTGGTCTCAACACTGTCTGATTTTGGATTTTTTTTTTTTTTCCAAAATCAGACTTGACACCAGAGAGGCTGAATACCGCACTGAGTCAATGCGGTCTTAGCCTCTCTGGTGTCAACACTGTGTCTGATTTTGGATTTTTTTTTTTTTTCCAAAATCAGACTTGACACCAGAGAGGCTGAATACCGCACTGAGTCAATGCGGTCTTAGCCTCTCTGGTCTCAACACTCTGTCTGATTTTGGATTTTTTTTTTTTTTCCAAAATCAGACTTGACACCAGAGAGGCTGAATACTGCACTGAGTCAATGCGGTCTTAGCCTCTCTGGTGTCAACACTCTGTCTGATTTTGGATTTTTTTTTTTTTTTTTTCCAAAATCAGACTTGACACCAGAGAGGCTGAATACCGCACTGAGTCAATGCGGTCTTAGCCTCTCTGGTCTCAACACTGTCTGATTTTGGATTTTTTTTTTTTTTTCCAAAATCAGACTTGACACCAGAGAGGCTGAATACCGCACTGAGTCAATGCGGTCTTAGCCTCTCTGGTCTCAACACTCTGTCTGATTTTGGATTTTTTTTTTTTTTTCCAAAATCAGACTTGACACCAGAGAGGCTGAATACCGCACTGAGTCAATGCGGTCTTAGCCTCTCTGGTCTCAACACTCTGTCTGATTTTGGATTTTTTTTTTTTTTTTTCCAAAATCAGACTTGACACCAGAGAGGCTGAATACCGCACTGAGTCAATGCGGTCTTAGCCTCTCTGGTGTCAACACTCTGTCTGATTTTGGATTTTTTTTTTTTTTCCAAAATCAGACTTGACACCAGAGAGGCTGAATACCGCACTGAGTCAATGCGGTCTTAGCCTCTCTGGTGTCAACACTCTGTCTGATTTTGGATTTTTTTTTTTTTCCAAAATCAGACTTGACACCAGAGAGGCTGAATACTGCACTGAGTCAATTCAATGCGGTCTTAGCCTCTCTGGTGTCAACACTCTGTCTGATTTTGGATTTTTTTTTTTTTTTTTCCAAAATCAGACTTGACACCAGAGAGGCTGAATACCGCACTGAGTCAATGCGGTCTTAGCCTCTCTGGTCTCAACACTCTGTCTGATTTTGGATTTTTTTTTTTTTTCCAAATCAGTTGACACCAGAGAGGCTGAATACCGCACTGAGTCAATGCGGTCTTAGCCTCTCTGGTGTCAACACTCTGGTCTGATTTTGATTTTTTTTTTTTTTTTCCAAAATCAGACTTGACACCAGAGAGGCTGAATACCGCACTGAGTCAATGCGGTCTTAGCCTCTCTGGTGTCAACACTCTGTCTGATTTTGGATTTTTTTTTTTTTTTTCAAAAATCAGACTTGACACCAGAGAGGCTGAATACCGCACTGAGTCAATGCGGTCTTAGCTCTCTGGTCTCAACACTCTGTCTGATTTTGGATTTTTTTTTTTTTTCCAAAATCAGACTTGACACCAGAGAGGCTGAATACCGCACTGAGTCAATGCGGCTCTTAGCCTCTCTGGTGTCAACACTGTCTGATTTTGGATTTTTTTTTTTTTTCTTCCAAAATCAGACTTGACACCAGAGAGGCTGAATACAGCACTGAGTCAATGCGGTCTTAGCCTCTCTGGTCTCAAACACTCTGTCTGATTTTGGATTTTTTTTTTTTTTTTTTCCAAAATCAGACTTGACACCAGAGAGGCTGAATACCGCACTGAGTCAATGCGGTCTTAGCCTCTCTGGTGTCAACACTCTGTCTGATTTTGGATTTTTTTTTTTTTCTTCCAAAATCATACTTGACACCAGAGAGGCTGAATACCGCACTGAGTCAATGCGGTCTTAGCCTCTCTGGTGTCAACACTCTGTCTGATTTTGGATTTTTTTTTTTTTTCCAAAATCAGACTTGACACCAGAGAGGCTGAATACCGCACTGAGTCAATGCGGTCTTAGCCTCTCTGGTGTCAACACTCTGTCTGATTTTGGATTTTTTTTTTTTTTTTCCAAAATCAGACTTGACACCAGAGAGGCTGAATACCGCACTGAGTCAATGCGGTCTTAGCCTCTCTGGTCGTCAACACTCTGTCTGATTTTGGATTTTTTTTTTTTTTCAAAATCAGACTTGACACCAGAGAGGCTGATACCGCACTGAGTCAATGCGGTCTTAGCCTCTCTGGTGTCAACACTCTGTCTGATTTGGATTTTTTTTTTTTTTTTCCAAAATCAGACTTGACACCAGAGAGGCTGAATACCGCACTGAGTCAATGCGGTCTTAGCCTCTCTGGTGTCAACACTCTGTCTGATTTTGGATTTTTTTTTTTTTTTTTTCAAAAATCAGACTTGACACCAGAGAGGCTGAATACCGCACTGAGTCAATGCGGTCTTAGCCTCTCTGGTCTCAACACTCTGTCTGATTTTGCATTTTTTTTTTTTTTTTTCAAAATCAGACTTGACACCAGAGAGGCTGAATACCGCACTGAGTCAATGCGGTCTTAGCCTCTCTGGTGTCAACACTCTGTCTGATTTTGGATTTTTTTTTTTTTTTTTCCAAAATCAGACTTGACACCAGAGAGGCTGAATACCGCACTGAGTCAATGCGGTCTTAGCCTCTCTGGTCTCAACACTCTGTCTGATTTTGGATTTTTTTTTTTTTTTTCCAAAATCAGACTTGACACCAGAGAGGCTGAATACCGCACTGAGTCAATGCGGTCTTAGCCTCTCTGGTGTCAACACTCTGTCTGATTTTGGATTTTTTTTTTTTTTCCAAAATCAGACTTGACACCAGAGAGGCTGAATACCGCACTGAGTCAATGCGGTCTTAGCCTCTCTGGTGTCAACACTCTGTCTGATTTTGGATTTTTTTTTTTTTCCAAAATCAGACTTGACACCAGAGAGGCTGAATACCGCACTGAGTCAATGCGGTCTTAGCCTCTCTGGTCTCAACACTCTGTCTGATTTTGGATTTTTTTTTTTTTTCCAAAATCAGACTTGACACCAGAGAGGCTGAATACCGCACTGAGTCAATGCGGTCTTAGCCTCTCTGGTGTCAACACTCTGTCTGATTTTGGATTTTTTTTTTTTTTTTCCAAAATCAGACTTGACACCAGAGAGGCTGAATACCGCACTGAGTCAATGCGGTCTTAGCCTCTCTGGTCTCAACACTCTGTCTGATTTTGGATTTTTTTTTTTTTTTTCCAAAATCAGACTTGACACCAGAGAGGCTGAATACCGCACTGAGTCAATGCGGTCTTAGCCTCTCTGGTCTCAACACTCTGTCTGATTTTGGATTTTTTTTTTTTTTCCAAAATCAGACTTGACACCAGAGAGGCTGAATACCGCACTGAGTCAATGCGGTCTTAGCCTCTCTGGTGTCAACACTCTGTCTGATTTTGGATTTTTTTTTTTTTTTTTTCCCAAAATCAGACTTGACACCAGAGAGGCTGAATACCGCACTGAGTCAATGCGGTCTTAGCCTCTCTGGTGCTCAACACTCTGTCTGATTTTGGATTTTTTTTTTTTTTTCCAAAATCAGACTTGACACCAGAGAGGCTGAATACCGCACTGAGTCAATGCGGTCTTAGCCTCTCTGGTGTCAACACTCTGTCTGATTTTGGATTTTTTTTTTTTTTCCAAAATCAGACTTGACACCAGAGAGGCTGAATACCGCACTGAGTCAATGCGGTCTTAGCCTCTCTGGTGTCAACACTCTGTCTGATTTTGGATTTTTTTTTTTTTTTTCCAAAATCAGACTTGACACCAGAGAGGCTGAATACCGCACTGAGTCAATGCGGTCTTAGCCTCTCTGGTCTCAACACTCTGTCTGATTTTGGATTTTTTTTTTTTTTTTCCAAAATCAGACTTGACACCAGAGAGGCTGAATACCGCACTGAGTCAATGCGGTCTTAGCCTCTCTGGTGTCAACACTCTGTCTGATTTTGGATTTTTTTTTTTTTTTTCCAAAATCAGACTTGACACCAGAGAGGCTGAATACCGCACTGAGTCAATGCGGTCTTAGCCTCTCTGGTCTCAACACTCTGTCTGATTTTGGATTTTTTTTTTTTTTTCCAAAATCAGACTTGACACCAGAGAGGCTGAATACCGCACTGAGTCAATGCGGTCTTAGCCTCTCTGGTCTCAACACTCTGTCTGATTTTGGATTTTTTTTTTTTTTTTCCAAAATCAGACTTGACACCAGAGAGGCTGAATACCGCACTGAGTCAATGCGGTCTTAGCCTCTCTGGTGTCAACACTCTGTCTGATTTTGGATTTTTTTTTTTTTTTCCAAAATCAGACTTGACACCAGAGAGGCTGAATACCGCACTGAGTCAATGCGGTCTTAGCCTCTCTGTGTGTCAACACTCTGTCTGATTTTGGATTTTTTTTTTTTTTTTTCCAAAATCAGACTTGACACCAGAGAGGCTGAATACCGCACTGAGTCAATGCGGTCTTAGCCTCTCTGGTGTCAACACTCTGTCTGATTTTGGATTTTTTTTTTTTTTTCCAAAATCAGACTTGACACCAGAGAGGCTGAATACCGCACTGAGTCAATGCGGTCTTAGCCTCTCTGGTGTCAACACTCTGTCTGATTTTGGATTTTTTTTTTTTTTTTCCAAAATCAGACTTGACACCAGAGAGGCTGAATACCGCACTGAGTCAATGCGGTCTTAGCCTCTCTGGTGTCAACACTCTGTCTGATTTTGGATTTTTTTTTTTTTTTTTCCAAAATCAGACTTGACACCAGAGAGGCTGAATACCGCACTGAGTCAATGCGGCTCTTAGCCTCTCTGGTCTCAACACTCTGTCTGATTTTGGATTTTTTTTTTTTTTTCCAAAAATCAGACTTGACACCAGAGAGGCTGAATACCGCACTGAGTCAATGCGGTCTTAGCCTCTCTGGTGTCAACACTCTGTCTGATTTTGGATTTTTTTTTTTTTTTCCAAAATCAGACTTGACACCAGAGAGGCTGAATACCGCACTGAGTCAATGCGGTCTTAGCCTCTCTGGTGTCAACACTCTGTCTGATTTTGGATTTTTTTTTTTTTTTTTCCAAAATCAGACTTGACACCAGAGAGGCTGAATACCGCACTGAGTCAATGCGGTCTTAGCCTCTCTGGTCTCAACACTCTGTCTGATTTTGGATTTTTTTTTTTTTTTTTTCCAAAATCAGACTTGACACCAGAGAGGCTGAATACCGCACTGAGTCAATGCGGTCTTAGCCTCTCTGGTGTCAACACTCTGTCTGATTTTGGATTTTTTTTTTTTTTTTTTCCAAAATCAGACTTGACACCAGAGAGGCTGAATACCGCACTGAGTCAATGCGGTCTTAGCCTCTCTGGTCTCAACACTCTGTCTGATTTTGGGATTTTTTTTTTTTTTCCAAAATCAGACTTGACACCAGAGAGGCTGAATACCGCACTGAGTCAATGCGGTCTTAGCCTCTCTGGTGTCAACACTCTGTCTGATTTTGGATTTTTTTTTTTTTTTCCAAAATCAGACTTGACACCAGAGAGGCTGAATACCGCACTGAGTCAATGCGGTCTTAGCCTCTCTGGTGTCAACACTCTGTCTGATTTTGGATTTTTTTTTTTTTTCCAAAATCAGACTTGACACCAGAGAGGCTGAATACCGCACTGAGTCAATGCGGTCTTAGCCTCTCTGGTCTCAACACTCTGTCTGATTTTGGATTTTTTTTTTTTTTTCCAAAATCAGACTTGACACCAGAGAGGCTGAATACCGCACTGAGTCAATGCGGTCTTAGCCTCTCTGGTGTCAACACTCTGTCTGATTTTGGATTTTTTTTTTTTTTTCCAAAATCAGACTTGACACCAGAGAGGCTGAATACCGCACTGAGTCAATGCGGTCTTAGCCTCTCTGGTCTCAACACTCTGTCTGATTTTGGATTTTTTTTTTTTTTTTTCCAAAATCAGACTTGACACCAGAGAGGCTGAATACCGCACTGAGTCAATGCGGTCTTAGCCTCTCTGGTGTCAACACTCTGTCTGATTTTGGATTTTTTTTTTTTTTTCCAAAATCAGACTTGACACCAGAGAGGCTGAATACCGCACTGAGTCAATGCGGTCTTAGCCTCTCTGGTGTCAACACTCTGTCTGATTTTGGATTTTTTTTTTTTTTTTTCAAAATCAGACTTGACACCAGAGAGGCTGAATACCGCACTGAGTCAATGCGGTCTTAGCCTCTCTGGTCTCAACACTCTGTCTGATTTTGGATTTTTTTTTTTTTTTTTCCAAAATCAGACTTGACACCAGAGAGGCTGAATACCGCACTGAGTCAATGCGGTCTTAGCCTCTCTGGTGTCAACACTCTGTCTGATTTTGGATTTTTTTTTTTTTTTTCCAAAATCAGACTTGACACCAGAGAGGCTGAATACCGCACTGAGTCAATGCGGTCTTAGCCTCTCTGGTCTCAACACTCTGTCTGATTTTGGATTTTTTTTTTTTTTTCCAAAATCAGACTTGACACCAGAGAGGCTGAATACCGCACTGAGTCAATGCGGTCTTAGCCTCTCTGGTGTCAACACTCTGTCTGATTTTGGATTTTTTTTTTTTTTTCCCAAAATCAGACTTGACACCAGAGAGGCTGAATACCGCACTGAGTCAATGCGGTCTTAGCCTCTCTGGTGTCAACACTCTGTCTGATTTTGGATTTTTTTTTTTTTTTCCAAAATCAGACTTGACACCAGAGAGGCTGAATACCGCACTGAGTCAATGCGGTCTTAGCCTCTCTGGTCTCAACACTCTGTCTGATTTTGGATTTTTTTTTTTTTTTTTCCAAAATCAGACTTGACACCAGAGAGGCTGAATACCGCACTGAGTCAATGCGCTCTTAGCCTCTCTGGTGTCAACACTCTGTCTGATTTTGGATTTTTTTTTTTTTTTCCAAAATCAGACTTGACACCAGAGAGGCTGAATACCGCACTGAGTCAATGCGGTCTTAGCCTCTCTGGTCTCAACACTCTGTCTGATTTTGGATTTTTTTTTTTTTTTTCCAAAATCAGACTTGACACCAGAGAGGCTGAATACCGCACTGAGTCAATGCGGTCTTAGCCTCTCTGGTGTCAACACTCTGTCTGATTTTGGGATTTTTTTTTTTTTTTTTCCAAAATCAGACTTGACACCAGAGAGGCTGAATACCGCACTGAGTCAATGCGGTCTTAGCCTCTCTGGTGTCAACACTCTGTCTGATTTTGGATTTTTTTTTTTTTTTTCCAAAATCAGACTTGACACCAGAGAGGCTGAATACCGCACTGAGTCAATGCGGTCTTAGCCTCTCTGGTGTCAACACTCTGTCTGATTTTGTTTTTTTTTTTTTCCAAAATCAGACTTGACACCAGAGAGGCTGAATACCGCACTGAGTCAATGCGGTCTTAGCCTCTCTGGTGTCAACACTCTGTCTGATTTTGGATTTTTTTTTTTTTTTTCCAAAATCAGACTTGACACCAGAGAGGCTGAATACCGCACTGAGTCAATGCGGTCTTAGCCTCTCTGGTCTCAACACTCTGTCTGATTTTGGATTTTTTTTTTTTTTTTCCAAAATCAGACTTGACACCAGAGAGGCTGAATACCGCACTGAGTCAATGCGGTCTTAGCCTCTCTGGTGTCAACACTCTGTCTGATTTTGGATTTTTTTTTTTTTTCCAAAATCAGACTTGACACCAGAGAGGCTGAATACCGCACTGAGTCAATGCGGTCTTAGCCTCTCTGGTGTCAACACTCTGTCTGATTTTGGATTTTTTTTTTTTTTCCAAAATCAGACTTGACACCAGAGAGGCTGAATACCGCACTGAGTCAATGCGGTCTTAGCCTCTCTGGTGTCAACACTCTGTCTGATTTTGGATTTTTTTTTTTTTTTTTTCCAAAATCAGACTTGACACCAGAGAGGCTGAATACCGCACTGAGTCAATGCGGTCTTAGCCTCTCTGGTGCTCAACACTCTGTCTGATTTTGGATTTTTTTTTTTTTTTCCAAAATCAGACTTGACACCAGAGAGGCTGAATACCGCACTGAGTCAATGCGGTCTTAGCCTCTCTGGTGTCAACACTCTGTCTGATTTTGGATTTTTTTTTTTTTTTCCAAAATCAGACTTGACACCAGAGAGGCTGAATACCGCACTGAGTCAATGCGGTCTTAGCCTCTCTGGTCTCAACACTCTGTCTGATTTTTGGATTTTTTTTTTTTTTTTTCCAAAATCAGACTTGACACCAGAGAGGCTGAATACCGCACTGAGTCAATGCGGTCTTAGCCTCTCTGGTGTCAACACTCTGTCTGATTTTGGATTTTTTTTTTTTTTTTTCCAAAATCAGACTTGACACCAGAGAGGCTGAATACCGCACTGAGTCAATGCGGTCTTAGCCTCTCTGGTGTCAACACTCTGTCTGATTTTGGATTTTTTTTTTTTTTCCAAAATCAGACTTGACACCAGAGAGGCTGAATACCGCACTGAGTCAATGCGGTCTTAGCCTCTCTGGTGTCAACACTCTGTCTGATTTTGGATTTTTTTTTTTTTTTTTTCCAAAATCAGACTTGACACCAGAGAGGCTGAATACCGCACTGAGTCAATGCGGTCTTAGCCTCTCTGGTGTCAACACTCTGTCTGATTTTGGATTTTTTTTTTTTTTTTCCAAAATCAGACTTGACACCAGAGAGGCTGAATACCGCACTGAGTCAATGCGGTCTTAGCCTCTCTGGTGTCAACACTCTGTCTGATTTTGGATTTTTTTTTTTTTTTTTCCAAAATCAGACTTGACACCAGAGAGGCTGAATACCGCACTGAGTCAATGCGGTCTTAGCCTCTCTGGTCTCAACACTCTGTCTGATTTTGGATTTTTTTTTTTTTTTTCCAAAATCAGACTTGACACCAGAGAGGCTGAATACCGCACTGAGTCAATGCGGTCTTAGCCTCTCTGGTCTCAACACTCTGTCTGATTTTGGATTTTTTTTTTTTTTTCCAAAATCAGACTTGACACCAGAGAGGCTGAATACCGCACTGAGTCAATGCGGTCTTAGCCTCTCTGGTGTCAACACTCTGTCTGATTTTGGATTTTTTTTTTTTTTCCAAAATCAGACTTGACACCAGAGAGGCTGAATACCGCACTGAGTCAATGCGGTCTTAGCCTCTCTGGTGTCAACACTCTGTCTGATTTTGGATTTTTTTTTTTTTTTTCCAAAATCAGACTTGACACCAGAGAGGCTGAATACCGCACTGAGTCAATGCGGTCTTAGCCTCTCTGTGTCAACACTCTGTCTGATTTTGGATTTTTTTTTTTTTTTCCAAAATCAGACTTGACACCAGAGAGGCTGAATACCGCACTGAGTCAATGCGGTCTTAGCCTCTCTGGTGTCAACACTCTGTCTGATTTTGGATTTTTTTTTTTTTTCCAAAATCAGACTTGACACCAGAGAGGCTGAATACCGCACTGAGTCAATGCGGTCTTAGCCTCTCTGGTGTCAACACTCTGTCTGATTTTGGATTTTTTTTTTTTTTTCCCAAAATCAGACTTGACACCAGAGAGGCTGAATACCGCACTGAGTCAATGCGGTCTTAGCCTCTCTGGTGTCAACACTCTGTCTGATTTTGGATTTTTTTTTTTTTTTTTCCAAAATCAGACTTGACACCAGAGAGGCTGAATACCGCACTGAGTCAATGCGCTCTTAGCCTCTCTGGTCTCAACACTCTGTCTGATTTTGGATTTTTTTTTTTTTTTTTTCCAAAATCAGACTTGACACCAGAGAGGCTGAATACCGCACTGAGTCAATGCGGTCTTAGCCTCTCTGGTGTCAACACTCTGTCTGATTTTGGATTTTTTTTTTTTTTTCCAAAATCAGACTTGACACCAGAGAGGCTGAATACCGCACTGAGTCAATGCGGTCTTAGCCTCTCTGGTGTCAACACTCTGTCTGATTTTGGATTTTTTTTTTTTTTTCCAAAATCAGACTTGACACCAGAGAGGCTGAATACCGCACTGAGTCAATGCGGTCTTAGCCTCTCTGGTGTCAACACTCTGTCTGATTTTGGATTTTTTTTTTTTTTTTCCAAAATCAGACTTGACACCAGAGAGGCTGAATACCGCACTGAGTCAATGCGGTCTTAGCCTCTCTGGTCTCAACACTCTGTCTGATTTTGGATTTTTTTTTTTTTTTTTCCAAAATCAGACTTGACACCAGAGAGGCTGAATACCGCACTGAGTCAATGCGGTCTTAGCCTCTCTGGTGTCAACACTCTGTCTGATTTTGGATTTTTTTTTTTTTTCCAAAATCAGACTTGACACCAGAGAGGCTGAATACCGCACTGAGTCAATGCGGTCTTAGCCTCTCTGGTGTCAACACTCTGTCTGATTTTGGATTTTTTTTTTTTTTCCAAAATCAGACTTGACACCAGAGAGGCTGAATACCGCACTGAGTCAATGCGGTCTTAGCCTCTCTGGTGTCAACACTCTGTCTGATTTTGGATTTTTTTTTTTTTTTTCCAAAATCAGACTTGACACCAGAGAGGCTGAATACCGCACTGAGTCAATGCGGTCTTAGCCTCTCTGGTGTCAACACTCTGTCTGATTTTGGATTTTTTTTTTTTTTTTCCAAAATCAGACTTGACACCAGAGAGGCTGAATACCGCACTGAGTCAATGCGGTCTTAGCCTCTCTGGTGTCAACACTCTGTCTGATTTTGGATTTTTTTTTTTTTTTTCCAAAATCAGACTTGACACCAGAGAGGCTGAATACCGCACTGAGTCAATGCGGTCTTAGCCTCTCTGGTGTCAACACTCTGTCTGATTTTGGATTTTTTTTTTTTTTTTCCAAAATCAGACTTGACACCAGAGAGGCTGAATACCGCACTGAGTCAATGCGGTCTTAGCCTCTCTGGTGCTCAACACTCTGTCTGATTTTGGATTTTTTTTTTTTTTTTTCCAAAATCAGACTTGACACCAGAGAGGCTGAATACCGCACTGAGTCAATGCGGTCTTAGCCTCTCTGGTCGTCAACACTCTGTCTGATTTTGGATTTTTTTTTTTTTTTCCAAAATCAGACTTGACACCAGAGAGGCTGAATACCGCACTGAGTCAATGCGGTCTTAGCCTCTCTGGTGTCAACACTCTGTCTGATTTTGGATTTTTTTTTTTTTTTCCCAAAATCAGACTTGACACCAGAGAGGCTGAATACCGCACTGAGTCAATGCGGTCTTAGCCTCTCTGGTGTCAACACTCTGTCTGATTTTGGATTTTTTTTTTTTTTTCCAAAATCAGACTTGACACCAGAGAGGCTGAATACCGCACTGAGTCAATGCGGTCTTAGCCTCTCTGGTGTCAACACTCTGTCTGATTTTGGATTTTTTTTTTTTTTTCCAAAATCAGACTTGACACCAGAGAGGCTGAATACCGCACTGAGTCAATGCGGTCTTAGCCTCTCTGGTGTCAACACTCTGTCTGATTTTGGATTTTTTTTTTTTTTTTCCAAAATCAGACTTGACACCAGAGAGGCTGAATACCGCACTGAGTCAATGCGGTCTTAGCCTCTCTGGTGTCAACACTCTGTCTGATTTTGGATTTTTTTTTTTTTTTCCAAAATCAGACTTGACACCAGAGAGGCTGAATACCGCACTGAGTCAATGCGGTCTTAGCCTCTCTGGTGTCAACACTCTGTCTGATTTTGGATTTTTTTTTTTTTTTCCAAAATCAGACTTGACACCAGAGAGGCTGAATACCGCACTGAGTCAATGCGGTCTTAGCCTCTCTGGTGTCAACACTCTGTCTGATTTTGGATTTTTTTTTTTTTTTCCAAAATCAGACTTGACACCAGAGAGGCTGAATACCGCACTGAGTCAATGCGGTCTTAGCCTCTCTGGTGTCAACACTCTGTCTGATTTTGGATTTTTTTTTTTTTTTTCCAAAATCAGACTTGACACCAGAGAGGCTGAATACCGCACTGAGTCAATGCGGTCTTAGCCTCTCTGGTGTCAACACTCTGTCTGATTTTGGATTTTTTTTTTTTTTCCAAAATCAGACTTGACACCAGAGAGGCTGAATACCGCACTGAGTCAATGCGGTCTTAGCCTCTCTGGTGTCAACACTCTGTCTGATTTTGGATTTTTTTTTTTTTTTCCAAAATCAGACTTGACACCAGAGAGGCTGAATACCGCACTGAGTCAATGCGGTCTTAGCCTCTCTGGTGTCAACACTCTGTCTGATTTTGGATTTTTTTTTTTTTTTTCCAAAATCAGACTTGACACCAGAGAGGCTGAATACCGCACTGAGTCAATGCGGTCTTAGCCTCTCTGGTCTCAACACTGTCTGATTTTGGATTTTTTTTTTTTTTTTCCAAAATCAGACTTGACACCAGAGAGGCTGAATACCGCACTGAGTCAATGCGGTCTTAGCCTCTCTGGTGTCAACACTCTGTCTGATTTTGGATTTTTTTTTTTTTTTTTCCAAAATCAGACTTGACACCAGAGAGACTGAATACCGCACTGAGTCAATGCGGTCTTAGCCTCTCTGGTGTCAACACTCTGTCTGATTTTGGATTTTTTTTTTTTTTTCCAAAATCAGACTTGACACCAGAGAGGCTGAATACCGCACTGAGTCAATGCGGTCTTAGCCTCTCTGGTGTCAACACTCTGTCTGATTTTGGATTTTTTTTTTTTTTTTCCAAAATCAGACTTGACACCAGAGAGGCTGAATACCGCACTGAGTCAATGCGGTCTTAGCCTCTCTGGTCTCAACACTCTGTCTGATTTTGGATTTTTTTTTTTTTTTTTTCCAAAATCAGACTTGACACCAGAGAGGCTGAATACCGCACTGAGTCAATGCGGTCTTAGCCTCTCTGGTCTTTTTTTTTTTTTCCAAAATCAGACTTGACACCAGAGAGGCTGAATACCGCACTGAGTCAATGCGGTCTTAGCCTCTCTGGTGTCAACACTCTGTCTGATTTTGGATTTTTTTTTTTTTTCCAAAATCAGACTTGACACCAGAGAGGCTGAATACCCGCACTGAGTCAATGCGGTCTTAGCCTCTCTGGTGTCAACACTCTGTCTGATTTTGGATTTTTTTTTTTTTTTCCCAAAATCAGACTTGACACCAGAGAGGCTGAATACCGCACTGAGTCAATGCGGTCTTAGCCTCTCTGGTGTCAACACTCTGTCTGATTTTGGATTTTTTTTTTTTTTCCAAAATCAGACTTGACACCAGAGAGGCTGAATACCGCACTGAGTCAATGCGGTCTTAGCCTCTCTGGTGTCAACACTCTGTCTGATTTTGGATTTTTTTTTTTTCCAAAATCAGACTTGACACCAGAGAGGCTGAATACCGCACTGAGTCAATGCGGTCTTAGCCTCTCTGGTGTCAACACTCTGTCTGATTTTGGATTTTTTTTTTTTTTTTCCAAAATCAGACTTGACACCAGAGAGGCTGAATACCGCACTGAGTCAATGCGGTCTTAGCCTCTCTGGTGTCAACACTCTGTCTGATTTTGGATTTTTTTTTTTTTTTTCCAAAATCAGACTTGACACCAGAGAGGCTGAATACCGCACTGAGTCAATGCGGTCTTAGCCTCTCTGGTGTCAACACTCTGTCTGATTTTGGATTTTTTTTTTTTTTTCCAAAATCAGACTTGACACCAGACAGGCTGAATACCGCACTGAGTCAATGCGGTCTTAGCCTCTCTGGTCTCAACACTCTGTCTGATTTTGGATTTTTTTTTTTTTTTTCCAAAATCAGACTTGACACCAGAGAGGCTGAATACCGCACTGAGTCAATGCGGTCTTAGCCTCTCTGGTCTCAACACTGTCTGATTTTGGATTTTTTTTTTTTTTTTCCAAAATCAGACTTGACACCAGAGAGGCTGAATACCGCACTGAGTCAATGCGGTCTTAGCCTCTCTGGTGTCAACACTCTGTCTGATTTTGGATTTTTTTTTTTTTTTTCCAAAATCAGACTTGACACAAGAGAGACTGAATACCGCACTGAGTCAATGCGGTCTTAGCATCTCTGGTGTCAACACTCTGTCTGATTTTGGATTTTTTTTTTTTTTTCCAAAATCAGACTTGACACCAGAGAGGCTGAATACCGCACTGAGTCAATGCGGTCTTAGCCTCTCTGGTGTCAACACTCTGTCTGATTTTGGATTTTTTTTTTTTTTTTTTCCAAAATCAGACTTGACACCAGAGAGGCTGAATACCGCACTGAGTCAATGCGGTCTTAGCCTCTCTGGTCTCAACACTCTGTCTGATTTTGGATTTTTTTTTTTTTTTTTTTTCCAAAATCAGACTTGACACCAGAGAGGCTGAATACCGCACTGAGTCAATGCGGTCTTAGCCTCTCTGGTCTTTTTTTTTTTTCCAAAATCAGACTTGACACCAGAGAGGCTGAATACCGCACTGAGTCAATGCGGTCTTAGCCTCTCTGGTGTCAACACTCTGTCTGATTTTGGATTTTTTTTTTTTTTTTCCAAAATCAGACTTGACACCAGAGAGGCTGAATACCGCACTGAGTCAATGCGGTCTTAGCCTCTCTGGTCTCAACACTCTGTCTGATTTTGGATTTTTTTTTTTTTTTTTTCCAATAAATCAGACTTGACACCAGAGAGGCTGAATACCGCACTGAGTCAATGCGGTCTTAGCCTCTCTGGTGTCAACACTCTGTCTGATTTTGGATTTTTTATTTTTTTTCCAAAATCAGACTTGACACCAGAGAGGCTGAATACCGCACTGAGTCAATGCGGTCTTAGCCTCTCTGGTGTCAACACTCTGTCTGATTTTGGATTTTTTTTTTTTTTTTCCAAAATCAGACTTGACACCAGAGAGGCTGAATACCGCACTGAGTCAATGCGGTCTTAGCCTCTCTGGTGTCAACACTCTGTCTGATTTTGGATTTTTTTTTTTTTTTTCCAAAATCAGACTTGACACCAGAGAGGCTGAATACCGCACTGAGTCAATGCGGTCTCTAGCCTCTCTGGTCGTCAACACTCTGTCTGATTTTGGATTTTTTTTTTTTTTTTCCAAAATCAGACTTGACACCAGAGAGGCTGAATACCGCACTGAGTCAATGCGGTCTTAGCCTCTCTGGTGTCAACACTGTCTGATTTTGGATTTTTTTTTTTTTTTTCCAAAATCAGACTTGACACCAGAGAGGCTGAATACCGCACTGAGTCAATGCGGTCTTAGCCTCTCTGGTCTCAACACTCTGTCTGATTTTGGATTTTTTTTTTTTTTTTCCAAAATCAGACTTGACACCAGAGAGGCTGAATACCGCACTGAGTCAATGCGGTCTTAGCCTCTCTGGTCTCAACACTCTGTCTGATTTTTGGATTTTTTTTTTTTTTTCCAAAATCAGACTTGACACCAGAGAGGCTGAATACCGCACTGAGTCAATGCGGTTCTTAGCCTCTCTGGTGCTCAACACTCTGTCTGATTTTGGATTTTTTTTTTTTTTTTCCAAATCAGACTTGACACCAAGAGAGGCTGAATACCGCACTGAGTCAATGCGGTCTTAGCCTCTCTGTGTCAACACTCTGTCTGATTTTGGATTTTTTTTTTTTTTTCCAAAATCAGACTTGACACCGAGAGACTGAATACCGCACTGAGTCAATGCGGTCTTAGCCTCTCTGGTGTCAACACTCTGTCTGATTTTGGATTTTTTTTTTTTTTTCCAAAATCAGACTTGACACCAGAGAGGCTGAATACCGCACTGAGTCAATGCGGTCTTAGCCTCTCTGGTGTCAACACTCTGTCTGATTTTGGATTTTTTTTTTTTTTTTTCCAAAATCAGACTTGACACCAGAGAGGCTGAATACCGCACTGAGTCAATGCGGTCTTAGCCTCTCTGGTCTCAACACTCTGTCTGATTTTGGATTTTTTTTTTTTTTTTTTCCAAAATCAGACTTGACACCAGAGAGGCTGAATACCGCACTGAGTCAATGCGGTCTTAGCCTCTCTGTCTTTTTTTTTTTTCCAAAATCAGACTTGACACCAGAGAGGCTGAATACGCACTGAGTCAATGCGGTCTTAGCCTCTCTGGTGTCAACACTCTGTCTGATTTTGGATTTTTTTTTTTTTTCCAAAATCAGACTTGACACCAGAGAGGCTGAATACCGCACTGAGTCAATGCGGTCTTAGCCTCTCTGGTCTCAACACTCTGTTTGATTTTGGATTTTTTTTTTTTTTTTCCAAAATCAGACTTGACACCAGAGAGACTGAATACTGCACTGAGTCAATGCGGTCTTAGCCTCTCTGGTGTCAACACTCTGTCTGATTTTGGATTTTTTTTTTTTTTTCCAAAATCAGACTTGACACCAGAGAGGCTGAATACCGCACTGAGTCAATGCGGTCTTAGCCTCTCTGGTGTCAACACTCTGTCTGATTTTGGATTTTTTTTTTTTTTTCCAAAATCAGACTTGACACCAGAGAGGCTGAATACCGCACTGAGTCAATGCGGTCTTAGCCTCTCTGGTGTCAACACTCTGTCTGATTTTGGATTTTTTTTTTTTTTTTCCCAAAATCAGACTTGACACCAGAGAGGCTGAATACCGCACTGAGTCAATGCGGTCTTAGCCTCTCTGGTGTCAACACTCTGTCTGATTTTGGATTTTTTTTTTTTTTTTTTTCCAAAATCAGACTTGACACCAGAGAGGCTGCATACCGCACTGAGTCAATGCGCTCTTAGCCTCTCTGGTCTCAACACTCTGTCTGATTTTGGATTTTTTTTTTTTTTTTCCAAAATCAGACTTGACACCAGAGAGGCTGAATACCGCACTGAGTCAATGCGGTCTTAGCCTCTCTGGTGTCAACACTCTGTCTGATTTTGGATTTTTTTTTTTTTTTTTCCAAAATCAGACTTGACACCAGATAGGCTGAATACCGCACTGAGTCAATGCGGTCTTAGCCTCTCTGGTGTCAACACTCTGTCTGATTTTTGGATTTTTTTTTTTTTTTCCAAAATCAGACTTGACACCAGAGAGGCTGAATACCGCACTGAGTCAATGCGGTCTTAGCCTCTCTGGTGTCAACACTCTGTCTGATTTTGGATTTTTTTTTTTTTTTTCCAAAATCAGACTTGACACCAGAGAGGCTGAATACCGCACTGAGTCAATGCGGATCTTAGCCTCTCTGGTGTCAACACTCTGTCTGATTTTGGATTTTTTTTTTTTTTTTTTCCAAAATCAGACTTGACACCAGAGAGGCTGAATACCGCACTGAGTCAATGCGGTCTTAGCCTCTCTGGTCTCAACACTCTGTCTGATTTTGGATTTTTTTTTTTTTTTCCAAAATCAGACTTGACACCAGAGAGGCTGAATACCGCACTGAGTCAATGCGGTCTTAGCCTCTCTGGTGTCAACACTCTGTCTGATTTTGGATTTTTTTTTTTTTTTTTTCCAAAATCAGACTTGACACCAGAGAGGCTGCATACGCACTGAGTCAATGCGGTCTTAGCCTCTCTGGTCTCAACACTCTGTCTGATTTTGGATTTTTTTTTTTTTTTTTCCAAAATCAGACTTGACACCAGAGAGGCTGAATACCGCACTGAGTCAATGCGGTCTTAGCCTCTCTGGTGTCAACACTCTGTCTGATTTTGGATTTTTTTTTTTTTTTTCCAAAATCAGACTTGACACCAGAGAGGCTGAATACCGCACTGAGTCAATGCGGTCTTAGCCTCTCTGGTGTCAACACTCTGTCTGATTTGGATTTTTTTTTTTTTTTC
>NW_028151862.1:0-111529 GCF_964638095.1 Poromitra crassiceps
GGAGCTGATTTGGGGCCAAGTGTGAGCCTGTCTTTCCTGCATCTAAATAGCTATTTTTATTCCCGTTTTCGCCACATATCGTCGTAATGTGATCCCTTAACATCCACCAGAGTGATATTTCGCCCCAGGCCATTTCCTGGAGTCTCCCAGGGATCAAATTGCCTCAAACGTGCCGACTGGCCAACTACAGGTAGGACGCTTTGCGGTGGTGGTTTTAGCGTAACCTATGTGGGGTTTGGCGTAACCTATGTGGGATTCGAAATAACGAAGGTTATGCCAAACCCCACATAGGTTACGCTAAAACCACCACCGCAAAGCGTCCTACCTGTAGTTGGCCAGTCGGCAGGGAAGTATCGCGGGACTTTACGAGACTTGGTGACCGAGATCACGTTTGAGGCAATTTGATCCCTGGGAGACTCCAGGAAACAGCCTGGGGCGAAATATCACTCTGGTGGATGTTGAGGGATCACATTACGACGATATGTGGCGAAAACGGGAATAAAAATAGCTATTTAGATGCAGGAAAGACAGGCTCACACTTGGCCCCAAATCAGCTCCATTTTACAACTGACTTGGACGCTGTTGATCTCAAAACAATGCTAGGACGGCCAGAAACGCCGCGGACATCGCTGGGTGAGTGGCCAAATCATAATTATTGCCAGGAGATGGGTCCAGGTTAAAGAAAAACGAAATTCTCCTTTAAATAGACTCAATCCACTTTACAGGTCCGGTACCATGTAACTACATATGAACTACAGTTAAATAGACTCACTCCACTTTACAGGTCCGTTACAATGTAACTACATATGAACTACAGTTGAATAGACTCACTCCACTTTACAGGTCTGTTACCATGTAACTACATATGAACTACAGTTGAACAGACTCACTCCATTTTACAGGTCCGTTACAATGTAACTACATATGAACTACAGTTGAACAGACTCACTCCATTTTACAGGTCTGTTTTAATGTAACTACATATCGTCGCTGTCGTTCCAGGACCTCGAATTTCCAAAACAGAAACTTTTCAGGAAGTTAAAAAAACCTGTTTGCTCTTAAAATACTGAACCAAACGTCGTCAAAGTTGGCACGTCTTAATTATAGTTAGTTTCCCGCTGAATGTGTCATTACTTTATTAATATCTTACCTGGATAAGCTCAAATGATGTTGTTTATATTATCAGTCTGACTTGGAAGCACTTTCTCCCGGCCAGTCAAGCGGGAGAGAGTCGCATGCTCATGCACGAGCCCCCAAGCTCCAGGCCGCGGGGGCGCGCGCAGGAGTAACAGCATTGCCCCTCGCCTCTCATGTCCGAGGCGGGGGCTTTCGCATGGGGTGAGAAATAGTCTGACATAACGTAGCGTTAACGTTACTTTATTCTCGTCAGAAAACTATCTGATTTGCATGTTAAAACAAGTTTGCAGCCTAGGAATAACTGGAAAACATTTGATTGATATATTAACGTCAGAGGAAGCCAGGATTAGTCAAAACGATATGAGAAATACACAGCACGTCTGCCGTGTGACTTTTCCGGGTTTATTGTCCTGCGTGGGGGGTACACACGGAGGCAGGGGACGAATTTCGAGGTTTGACTGACAGATTGAGGGCGAATGGCGTTACGAGATTTACTCACAAGCTCGTTGTAATGCTTTTCCATTGGTTGCATTTGTTAAAAACCACACAGAGACGTGAAGGGTGACCAATGGCACTGATTTATGACAAAAAGTAAAAAAGTGAAAAAAGGCACATTCGAGGTCCTGGCACAACAGCGACGATATGAACATCATTTATAACTATTGGTAATTACTGTGTAATTACATTTGGTGTTCATGTGTAATTACAAATAGTTCATATGTAACTAGGGTACCTGTAAAATAAAGGGTTACCTAATGTTTTTTAGTTTTTTCTTTATTTTCTTTTGTTTTTGTCTGTTCTTTTTTTCTTTTCCCCCCCCTCTCTTTTCTGTCTCAGTTTGAATTTGTTTACTTGCTTTCTTGTTTTTGTTTTTTGTTGTTTTGTTTTGTTTTTTAATCATTTAAAACAGGTATGTGTCATGAACTGGATATGGCACTAAGTTACGGGGTAGGAGAAAATGTTTCCTTTCAGATTGAACACTCGCAGTCGGACAATGTCACATTGTATGTAACTTGTTTGAGAATTGTTTGTTTTGGGTTCTGTCCCGTCTGCAGTTATACTGTTGAATCAATGTCTGAAAACGAAACAATAAAAATTATATACAGACAACAGTAACAATCACACTGATGTTAATAAATATTAGTATTTATTAATTTCAGTGTGATTTTCAGTCAACAGCCAACGCTGTTTGTGATACTGTTTCGACGGCCTTCATCACTCCATGTCAAAAATATCCATGTCAAAAATATCCTTCGGTAAGCTGTCTCGATACACAAATAACTGGACAAAGAGTGACTTTATGCCTCTCTCTGATGTCTTCACTCCCAGCTTTCTGGAAAATCTCCCATTCAAATTGACAAAAGACCACCTCACCTATCTTGGTTTGACCATACCCAGAGATCCAAAACTTATATTTAAGTTGAACTTTGATGATTTTGTTTTAAAACTTAAACAAGTTATAGAAAACTGGAAAATCCTGCCTCTGTCCATGATTGGTCACATAAACTCAATTAAGATGGTTTGACTTCCCAGGTCCCAGACTCCATAATTCTGTCTGGAACTATAACAACCATAGAATCTTGAAAATGTATTTGCAAAAACCTAAGTCTGAAGGAGGGCTGGTCTTACCAGTGTTTAGGCACTACTACTGGGCTGCTAATGTTAGGGCTCTAATGTTTTGGCTTCAGGGGATCCCTGGCAATATAACTCCCGGGGCCCCCCTGTGGCTGAAAATGGAGGCCAGCTCTATCGGCAACTCTTCACTGCCAGCCATGCTATTTGCTAAGTTAGAGAACCCTGGGTCCTTAGAAAATTCAAGTCTTGTTGTGAAAAACTCCCTTAGAATTCTAAACCAAAGTAGAAGTGTACAGCAGAAGAGGGAAGCGCTGCATGTCATCTGACAGGTGCTCATTAAGTCAAGTCAAGTCAAGTTTATTTGTATAGCCCTAATTCACAAGCATGTATCAGAGGACTTCACAGAAAATATGTCTAGCTAAATCTAGCACAACAGTAGCAATTACAGTAGTAATAATAACAAGATTGAACAATCATATGATAGAGAAAGGCAGAGAGAAAAGGAGAAAAGGGGGGTGGGATGTGGGGGAGGAGAGAACAGGGAAGGAAGGAGGTGGGGAGGGAGCAGGGGAGGGAGAGCTGGGGGAATGTGAGGGAGGAGAGAGGAGAGAGCAGGGAAAGGGAGGAGGTGGGGGGAATGGGAAATGTGGGGGAGGAGGGAGCAGAGGAAGGGGGAAAGAGGAGAGAGCAGGAAAAGGGAGGACGGGGAGCAAGGGAGGGAGAGCGGGGGGATGTGGGGGAGGAGAGAGCAGGGAAAGGGAGTAGGTAGGGAGGGAGCAGGGGAGGGAGAGCGGGGGTACGTGGGGGAGGAGAGAGCAGGGAAGGTGAGGATGTGGGGAAGGAGCAGGGGAAGGGGGGAAGAGGAGAGAGCAGGAAAAGGGAGGAGGGGAGCAAGCAGGAAAAGAGAGCAGGAAAAGGGGGAGGGGTAGCAAGCAGGAAAAGAGAGCAGGAAAAGGGGGGAGGGGGAGCGGGAGGATGTGGGGGAGGAGAGAGCAGGTCAAGGAAGGAGGTGGGGAGGGGACAGGGAAAGTGGGGGAGGAGGGAGCAGGGAAGGGAGAGGGGCGGTGTGGGGGAGGAGGGAGCAGGAGAAAGGGAGGAGGTGGGGAGATAGCGGGGGAAGGGGGGAAGAGAAGAGCAGAACAGATAGAATATACTGTGGCTAGGCGATATGTCATGAATAGTCAAAGGGGACAGTAAAATTTAGCAGTCAGGATATGTAATTACTTATCCGGCGAAAAGAGCCAATGAATAAGCAAGAAATTAATTGACATTTATCGCCCAGCCCCAGGTAGCAACGACACACTGGAACTAGCAGCAGAGCAGCCAGGCCAAATGAGCAGCAGTTCACCGTAACTACTGTAGAACACAAGGAATCTAGCTAATCTACAGCCTAGTCTGGCCTGTCCTATTCTACTCTAGTCTGATTTTAGCCTGAACACTATAACAGGTCTACAGCCTACAGTTAGGCTGTAGCTGATCTATCGCCTAACCTAAGCTATTCTAACCTACCAGCATCCCTCGACCAGTGATGGAGAGCACTGATACCCCCCACCCCCAGGTAATAGTAGCCTATTAGACAAACAGAATCCAGGAGGTCTTGCTTGAGGTCAGACAGTGATCACAAGTGAGGTTGGGTTTTAATAAGTGAGGTTGGGTTTTTATTTTAAGAACAAATCATGTTCCTCTTTTACGGCAAGAAAGAGACTCGTCGCTGCCACTTTTTTACCAGTCCTTGATTATGGTGATGTATTATATATGAATGCCTGTTCCACCTCATGACACATGCTGGACACTGCCTACCACGGTGTTCCACTGAGTTCGGGAAAAGGGCCTTCTCATTCTCTGCTCTGTCTGCCTGGAATGGACTTCAAAAAAGTCTGAAATTGCAGGTTTTGATCACCATATCTGAGTTTAAAGCTCAAATCACAGACATTTTAAAGAACGAGATGGATCAATGTAAATGTTTTATTGTATCTTAATCTATCTGACCTTCTCTCCTCAGCGACCTCACCTCCCCCATCTTTCTTACTTTACCTTTTATCCCACTCTCCTATCCCTCCTATCCCTCCCTATCTCTTTTAATCGTGTCTCCTTAATCTATCTTGTACCACGTTGCCTTTAATGTTCCTGTCTGTATTTACTGCGGTCAACTGAGCCGTCGTTTGCGAAACCACTGTTAAGCCAGCCGCCACTTGATTTTTGATGTGCATCTATTCGTGCTGTAACGGTACCGCAGCTTCACCGGTGTTCAGAGTGGGCTAAAAAGTCGAGTGTCACAATTCAGCGATCCTTTCTCACATTTACTTTACCACACTAGATCGACATTACAACAATGATTGTTGTTGAATATGTCACAAAAGTCCTACTTATTGACCGATCGTAGCAGGAGTTTTGCTTGGTACTAGCATGTTGATGCTGTCAACTAGATGGGGAAAAACAGGCATTTCCGGGACTGGTTTTTCAAAATAAAAGCACGATTTGACTCCAGTCTAGACCACACATATTTAGTGTTTTTTCCGACTTTCTAAGTACTGTACAATCACATAACTCCATAATCCCACACCATGACTGACTACTTGTGTACACTACACCCCTGGGTATATATACACTGTCATGAAATTAGCCATTTTCACGGTGCCATTTTGGAGAAATTGATAGTCAAAGTCTCAATACTGACCTTGAAAAAGGTGTTTTTTCCGAGACTTTGACTATCAATTTCTCCAAAATGGCACCGTGAAAATGGCCCATTTCATGACAGTGTATACCCAGGGGTATAGTGTACACAAATATGTCAGTCATGGTGTGGGATTATGGAGTTATGTGATTGTACAGTACTTAGACATTCGGAAAAAACACCAAATATGTGTGGTCTAGACTGGAGTCGAATCGTGCTTTTATTTTGAAAAACCAGTCCCGGAAATGCCTGTTTTTCCCTATCTTGCTGAGAGCATCAACATGCTAGTACCAAGCGAAACTCCTGCTACGATCGGTCAATAACAATAAGGTAGGACTTTTGTGACATATTTAACAACAATCATTCAATACACTATGTTTGCTGTAATGTCGATCTAGTGTGGTAAAGTGATGTCATAAGAGCAAGTGTGATGTCATCAGTGATGCGAAGTTGTGACATAATCACTGATGAGCCCGTGCAGCGGTCGAGCTGCGTATGTGAGCAGTAGGGCCAGCTCAGCGAGCTGCAGGCCAGGCGAGATGTCTACTATAACTGAATTGCATAATTATTTCACAAAGTTTTTCCATGAAGGGGGAGAAACGCCTCCTTCTACACCCCCCAACACACACACACACACACACACACACACACACACACACACACACACACACACACACACACACACACACACACACACACACACACACACACACACACACACACACACACAGTGTACCTTGCCATACCTTGGCTTTGGCTGAAATGACGCCACTGCTTGAACCCATAATAAACCAGTACAAAAACAATAGGGTTCCAGCCCCGCCCCTTCTGGTGTGAACCCCTAATTATCAAACTAAATAGGTCTACAAAATACAAAGAGCCAATAGGAGGGATCAGCCGAGCAGCATTTTGGTAAACAAACCGCATCACTGGTGGCAATTAACGGCAATGGAGCCCAAGTGGCGCAAGGCTTGTAGCCTATGTCTGACTCTAGCCGGCTAACTCTGTTTACATTTAAAAAACTGCGACAGTTCAGACAACTTTAACACGACATGCATATATTATACATCAAACTCTTGAGTTACTTCAGCTCTCACTCAGAATGTCAAAATATAAGCGATGTAGCCTATAGTTTTTGAGATATTAATGTTTGTTTGGCACAACTCATATTAACTGCTGCGGGGTTCCCCATTTCTGGGTGGCAAGTGACGTCACGCTATTTCGTCCTATTTCTAAGGATGTGTGAACCGGAATTGTGTTTTTTCCTCTCTCTCGGTATGGGATAATTTTTTTAAACGGATAAAAACATGTTTTAAACATCCCATTTGACAATTTAAACTCAAATTATCAAACGAAATACATATTTCAAAGACGTCATATCCATTTTTACTTTCACTTACGTGAGGAGGCATGCAAGTCTTAACTTACCGCTGTTTACAGTCAGCATTGTCCCAAACAGGACCAAATATGAGATGAAATCCATGTTGAGCACAGATCAGACTACATTCATGTTGTGAAAGTCGGTATTTTAGCGCAGATCAGGTCCGTCTCTCTCCGCGTCTCTGCTGCCTCGACTTCGCCCCGCATAAAGTAATTACGACGCATTCAGGTGCTGCTCGTAAAACCGAGCACTTGTGCTGCATCCTCTCACAGGTTTCAGAAGCTAAATTACAGACTTTTTTGGTGCTTCTTGGAATTCCATGTATTAGCAATTTAACCACCAAATTGAGACATGAAAATGTAAAAAAAAAAAATTGAGCACAGTTACTGCTAATGGTTAAAAATAAACAAAGTATATGGACACCAACTGTGTCTATTAAAACAGCTTGTTAAACATTGGTGAGTGTTGGGTGTGAGTGTGATTAGTTATGTTGTTATTATTGTATGTGACAGTGAGTGAGATCACCCATGTGTATAGTCTTTTATGCTTTGTAGTGATTTTAGAACAACCTAGATAAACTAATTAGTACGTCCATTTATGGTTGAAGTAGGGCTCATTGTGAAATCAGCTCTTGAATAATTTAATCTCTGGGCTTTCATAACAGACAAGTTTACAAACGGAAAAGGATCACTTGAATGCACCGCACCGTTAACGCTGTTATTTCTTTCATGACCACATTCAGATTCATTGTATGATGATCAGCAGGCTTGGGAAGTAGGCTAAATTGGCTAATCAGGATACAAAAAAGGTAACTGTAATCCCTTACAGTTACAGAAAAAAATATGTAATCAAGATTACAGCTACATTTAGTTAAAAAAAGAAAAGGGGGGGGGATTACTAGCAGGATTACAGTTAAAATAGCCTACATTTAGTGTATATTCTATGTGGTTTATTTATTAAATTGGCTGGCTGTGCACTGTAAATATTTACTCTTCTTATTGTCTACTTTATGTTTGATATCATAAATGAAAAAACAGAAACAAAACTCAGAGAAAAAACACTTGAAAAAACAAACTTGGCTAGAAACCAGATAATATCAGTGCACTGTAATCCGATTCCGAAAATGGAAATATTATTCTTATTGTAGCCTATTATTATGAGAAACCCACGACACTAGATAAATTGGCTGAACGCCTGCTGTAACCAACACATAAGGTCTGAAATGAGCTTTTTTCCCCCATCGGACTCCATGTAGTCAAATGCAGGAAATCTGTTGAAAACGAATCCAAAAGTAACAGAAAGCTATCAGTTAGGCCAGTGGTTTTCAAAGTGGGGGCCGCCAGGGGGCACTAGTGGGGCCTCAGCAAATTAATGGAAATGCATCTATGGGGAAGGAAATTATTCATTTATATTTGTTAATACTACAGTATAATAAATAAACAATATGATTGTTGTATTATGTTGTATAATTTTATTTAGTGTAGTATTGAATCCTTTCCTTCCACATAAAATTGATATCTTGCATGCCATCTGTCGAATTGCCTGCCACTCAAAACATCATCACATTGTCATTTCTCCCTGGTGTGGGTAATAGTCTGGAACAATGTTTATAACGGAAATCAGATCTATTGATGAATATGAGGAATTAGCCTAAGAAGAGATTTGAGATACAAATGTGAAATGTTTTGTCTGACACAGCACAACGCTGAGGAAGGCCTTTGGCTGAAACGTTCGTTGCTGCTGCCCGGGTTTGAGGAACTATTAAAACCTATGAAAAGACATTTGGAGTGCTGGCTTTTCTCGACTTACTGAACTTAAAAGTAAGAAAATATATTAAGTAAGGAAATATATTCTGAGCTGCATGGATGTGATTTTTGACATTTTCCATAGTACAGTATTGTCAATGGGTTTTTCTTGCAATCTTAAGAATCTTGCAATAGGGGGCCACGGCCAAAGGCTAATGCTGTCGCTGCTGCCCATTCATTTTGTAGATACGTTGCCAGGTATCCTAGCATGCTTTGCAAGGCGATGAGCAGCGGACAGCAGCGACGAGAAGAGGGGCCAATTTGAAATCAACCAATTGAAGATGGAAAGACAGCAACATACCGAGTCTACACTACACACAAAAAAAAATGTGTATATGTGCCCAAGGCAGTGGTTAGTGCTGCTGCCTCACAGTAAGAAGTTCCTGGGTTCGAACCCCGGTGCTTCCCAGGTCCTCCCTGTATGGAGTTTGCATGTTCTCCCTGTGTTTGTGTGTTTCCTCGGGGGGCTCCAGTTTCCTCCCACCATCAAAGACATGTATGTTAGGGTTAATACTAACATCCTAATAACATTTAGGCTTGTGGACCAAGAAAGAACAGTTGCTGCAATGCTGTAGCTAGTGGTGATAAACTTAAAAACTTAAACTGATTAACATTTTTAACAGATAATTAGTAATTGTATTGGATTACATTTAGAGTAACCCTCACAACCCTGATGATGTTGACTGTTGAAGCCAGGGTCATAGCAGCAATTCATATCAATAAAATATTTCATGCCTGCCTGCTCAAGAAAATAAAAACTCAAGATGACTGACAGTGACACTATATTGATAAAGATAAACCTGGTTTTTGACAACTGGATTATTAAAAACATTTATTTTGCAATTTCAATCCTTTTTGACTGCATGCCAGTGGAAACCAGAATGAGACGTTTATGGCCTTTTATTTATAATAACTAGATTATCAGGCTATCAGGCAGTTTGGTGGGACTCCGGCCTGGAGTTGTGTTGTGTGTGTAAGACGTCTGTGTGTCTTTTGGGCTTTTATTTTGAAGGTTTGGGGGTGAACAGCCAGACCTAAAACCACCTAACAGCCTGATAAAACCACGTAACGGCCAGACCTAAAACCACGTAACTGCCAGACGTAAACCAGTAAAAGCCTGGACTAAAACCACCATAGTGTTTCCAGTCTACAGCAACAGGCATAAACTCTCTTCTCTTCTGCTAAGGCAGGCAGCAGGCAGCTGGTGCATGCTGTACAATCAGGAGCAGTAATAACTACTTCATTACAGCCAACAAAAACAAGAATAAGGACATCACTTTGTCTGTAATTTACTGACTACTTGTTTTACTATATTATTTTTATTATTGTCGTTAAATGTTTGTCTAATTTTTGCATGTTATGTTTATAGTCCCCTCTCAAAGGCATCATCATGGTATTGTAGGCCTATAGGCTACTACATCTACACACAGCATAATGTATACACAGACTACACATTTTTCTAGATGACATACAATAGCACTACAGCATATCTTTGGATTGTGGGAGGAAAACCACGCAAACACGGGGAGAACGTGAACTCCACACAGAAGGGAGCGGGGTGGAGATTCGAACCCACAACCTTGCTGTGAGGTGACAGTGCTAACCACTGAGCCACCGTGCAACCCCAGCAATACTGTGCATTTTTTTTCTTTCTATCTGACATCTTGTACTTAAAAAACAAACGGACAAAACATAAGAAGGCACTCGGTAACCTAGCTACCTCCATGGCGTGGTGTTACGTGAAGCCATTTGGAACATGTTGGCTAGCCCCATATGTCTCCTTTTGACCAGTGGAAAGTTAAGCAGGTCTAAGTTGGCCCATGACCTACCTATCTACAAAGTTTCGTGGTGTTATGTGAATCCATTTGGAAGTTATGCACCTCTTACTGATTGGACACACCCATTGGACACGCCCCCTTTTGGCTAGTGGGCATGGAAGGTGAATCAGTTCATCCTTTGCCCATGACCAAACTTTCTACAAAGATTTGTGATGTTACATGAGTCCATTTGGGAGTTAGGCCCTTTTTATGATTGATGATAAACCCTGTTGTTATACTCTAACTACACTCCTTAAACCCCATTGTTATACTCTAACTACACTCCTTAAACCCCGTTATACTCTTAACTACACTCCTTAAACCCTGTTGTTATACTCTAACCATTCATTAAACCCCGTTGTTATACTCTAACTACACTCCTTAAAGCCCGTTGTTATACTCTAACTACACTCCTTAAACCCTGTTGTTATACTCTAACTAGACTCCTTAAACCCCGTTGTTATACTCTAACTACACTCCTTAAACCCCGTTGTTATACTCTAACTAGACTCCTTAAACCCCATTGTTATACTCTAACTAGACTCCTTAAACCCCGTTGTTATACTCTTAACTACACTCCTTAAACCCTGTTGTTATACTCTAACCACTCATTAAACCCCGTTGTTATACTCTAACTACACTCCTTAAAGCCCGTTGTTATACTCTAACTACACTCCTTAAACCCCGTTGTTATACTCTAAAACTACACTCCTTAAACCCCATTGTTATACTCTAACTACACTCCTTAAACCCCATTGTTATACTCTAACTACACTCCTTAAACCCCGTTGTTATACTCTAAAACTACACTCCTTAAACCCCATTGTTATACTCTAACTACACTCCTTAAACCCCGTTGTTATACTCTAACTACACTCCTTAAACCCCGTTGTTATACTATAACTACACTCCTTAAACCCTGTTGTTATACTCTGACTACACTCCTTAAACCCCGTTGTTATACTCTAACTACACTCCTTAAACCCCGTTGTTATACTCTAACTACACTCCTTAAACCCTGTTGTTATACTCTAACTACACTCCTTAAACCCCGTCGTTATACTCTAACTACACTCCTTAAACCCCGTTGTTATACTCTAACTACACTCCTTAAACCCTGTAGTTACCCTGTAAGTACAGTGTGGTACCCCGTAATTAGCCTATAAGTACAAACATTTGTCCCCTGCTTCATAATACAGCCCGCGACCCCATAGTTAGACTATAAGTACAGATCTTGTTACCCTCTAGTTAAAGTATTAATTCACTCCTTAAACCCCGTAGTTAGACTATAACTACAGCCCTAAACCCCTTTGTTATAGGCTACTATAACTACATGCTTATTTGCGGGCTGTATTCTAAAGCGTTACCAAGCTGCCTGCTTTGCAATCAGAAGTTCAGTGTCTCGAATCCACCCCTGGTTTTTAGCAATCTCTGTCCCAGGCTGTAGCTTCTTTACAGGTACAGTACCATGTAACTACATATGAACACCAATTACATTGGTGTTCATGTCTAATTACAAATAGTTTATAGGTAACTACATGAACTATATGTAATTAATTATACATGAACAACAATGTAATTACACAGTATTGGTGTAGCTACATATGTAGTTAGGGACCTGCAAAATAAAGGGTTACCATATATTCTGCATGTCCTGATATCGCTGTGTTGGTGTTATTCCCAGATATATATTTTTTCCTATATGGGCTGGGATAACCACGCCTGGAACTCGTTTGATTGGGCACCGGAATAGTTGTTCTTATTTTAAAACATTAATGTTAGGCAAGTACAACAATTTGGTTCGGGTATGGCCGTGGTTAAAAACTAAACACGTAACCCTAATCTCAACCACATCTTTTTTACTTGATGCACGTTTTCAGGAAGTCTTCTTCAGAAGAAGCAGTTGCGGAGACCAATCAAATGAGTTTGGGGCGTGGTCATCCTGGCCCATACTAGAAAAAAAATATGGTCTGGGAACACCACCAACACGGCAATATCAGGACGTGCCATTTGCTACACAGGCAATTCAAAGTACTTGAGATAAGATAGATTAAAAAAGATTCCAATAAAAATATAAGGTTCATGTAAAAGAACAATAAGCAAAATCCATTACATTAGAAGAATCAAATCAAGTAAAATAGATATATACCCCTCTAAAGAAACAAGTGGCGTTTTATTTCCAGTCGCACTTTAGTGAGTGAATCCAACAATTCATCCATTTGCTGGGGACCACCTGGAACCCCCTCAAGGAGCCCTGGTGGTCCCTGGACCCCACTTTGAGAACCACACACATCTAAAACATGAAGTCATGTATGGTTCAAGCTCAACATGACAGAAGAATAAGGCACATATTTCCTTGAAGGCTTTAAACAGGAAGTAAACAGAATTAAACAGTAAAACAAAAACCATCAACATAAATCTTAAATACTATACAAACACAAATGTATGAGACTAAGATATTTTCCCTATTGTCTGTGGGTATTTGTTGCTTTCACACATTAAAACAAGTGACCGGCACACTGCACGTCAGCGGGTGTTTCATTGTGTGAATCATTTAAACCCAATTCAATTGTCAAACCCAAAAAGGGAGAACTCATTAATATTTGATCTGTCATAATAGTCATGTCATACCATGTTGAACATAATATGCCATCTTGAACAAAAGTTAAATTACGATTGCACAATTTCAAAACATTTCAAACATGTCTACAGTCCTAAATCTATATACAATTTAGATACAGTAGATATGTATTGTTTGTTTTGTCTCAGTTTAATTTTTTTTGTGATCAAATATTTTTTATTTTCTTTCAGGGGAGCAAGATATTGACATCCATTATACAAGTATATGCAGATACATGTGTGGGCATGAAGACACACAGGCACATTATGCAAGTTTAAACTCGCTCTCCCCTCATATCCTCCCCGTGGCGACCGCCCCACCCCCCGATCTCCTGAGACATTCATCTGACTGTTAGCCTGTCACAAAACACAGATCAACAAATGTATACGGACTGTTACAGAAGTAGCACTCAAATCACGGGTTGTTAAAGCATATTAACAAGCAAAAGCAAACAAAGCCTCACCCTCTCATCTCTTTTATCTTATTGTATGCATCATCCCATTGTATGGTAGTGTTCTCGGTTGCACCATGCATTCTGGCCACAGATAGCTTAATAACAATTATATCAAGATACGAGTTCAACCATTGTGTGCGTGTAAGTGTGTGAGGAGGTTGTAGTGTATGGACCTATATTATTTAGCGTAGTAATACACCCCCTGTGTTCCACAACATGGCCACTAGGTGTTACGCGGATGAATACAGCGCTCTGTAACAGTACGTTGTCCAGAAGTAAAGACTGTCAATTGAAGCTCCGAGTCCGCCTCTTATTTCATTTATGTAGTTGTTACAAACACAACAAATTGGCGACGAGAGCCACGAACCGAGACGCAAGATAAAGTCACCAGCTGCACAGACGGTTGAGAGAGATGACAGCGGAGCTCGGAGGAAAGGAAAAGAGAGACAGATCGGCCGCGCACACAAATCAAAACAGTGAGTTAACGTTACTTGCTAACCGGAACTAGCAAGCAGAGCTAACAGCAAACCTGGACGTAAGATGGCGTTTGTCGGAAAAGTAGAAGAGTTCGACAGTGCAAATGAAGACTGGGAGTCATATATTGAGAGAATTGAACTCTACTTCGCTGCAAATGGCGTAGATGACGCATTGAGAGTGCCCACTCTTCTCAGTTTAATGGGAGCTAAAACGTACCATCTGCTGCGCAACTTGCTAGCTCCTGAAAAGCCTGCTACAAAGACATTTGATGCCATTGTGAACACATTAAAGAACCACCTGAGCCCTAAACCCCTGGTGATAGCAGAGAGATTTCGTTTTCACAACAGGAACCAGTCAACGGATGAAAGTATCTCAGAATACATTGCTGAGCTGCGCAAACTCACCCAGTTCTGTGAATTTAGAGCGGGACTCTCTGATGCACTGCGTGATAGACTGGTATGTGGCATCATGCATTGTCAAAGCACACAGAAAAGGCTGCTATCAGAAAAAGATCTCACGTTGGAAAAGGCATTAGCCATTGCAGTGTCAATGGAAACAGCATCCAGGGATGCTTTGGAGTTACAGAAAAAGAGTGTGGACAGTGGTTTACATAAAATGTCAATGAATGATGCTAAAAGTCACAAAGCATGTTACAGATGTGGCAAAACCTCGCATGATTCCAATGACTGCTGGTTTAAAGACAAGACCTGCAGAAGGTGTAACAGGCCAGGACACATAGAGAGAGTGTGCAGACAAAAGCCTGACAGACAAAAACAAAAAGAGAAGCCATACAAAGATAAAAAGTTTAAGCACAAAGCTAAACATGCATACTATGTTGCCGAAGATAAGAGCGGATCAGAATCAGAGTCTGACAATGGACTGGCTTCCTTAGAGTTACACAGCATAACTGAAGAGGAAGACAGGAAAATAATCGGTAACGCTTTAGAATACAGCCCGCAAATAAGCATGTAGTTAGAGTATAACAACGGGGTTTAGGGCTGTAGTTATAGTCTAACTACGGGGTTTAAGGAGTGAATTATAAGATCTGTACTTATAGTCTAACTACGGGGTTTAAGGAGTGTAGTTATAGTATAACGGGGTTTAAGGAGTGTAGTTATGGTATAACAACGGGGTTTAAGGAGTGTAGTTAGAGTATAACAACAGGGTTTAAGGAGTGTAGTTAGAGTATAACAACGGGGTTTAAGGAGTGTAGTTAGAGTATAACAACGGGGTTTAAGGAGTCTAGTTAGAGTATAACAACGGGGTTTAAGGAGTGTAGTTAGAGTATAACAACGGGGTTTAAGGAGTGAAAAAATACTTTAACTAGAGGGTAACAAGATCTGTACTTATAGTCTAACTACGGGGTCGCGGGCTGTATTATGAAGCAGGGGACAAATGTTTGTACTTATAGGCTAATTACGGGGTACCACACTGTACTTACAGGGTAACTACGGGGTTTAAGGAGTGTAGTTAGAGTATAACAACGGGGTTTAAGGAGTCTAGTTAGAGTATAACAACGGGGTTTAAGGAGTCTAGTTAGAGTATAACAATGGGGTTTAAGGAGTCTAGTTAGAGTATAACAACGGGGTTTAAGGAGTCTAGTTAGAGTATAACAACAGGGTTTAAGGAGTCTAGTTAGAGTATAACAACGGGGTTTAAGGATTCTAGTTAGAGTATAACAACGGGGTTTAAGGAGTGTAGTTAGAGTATAACAACGGGGTTTAAGGAGTCTAGTTAGAGTATAACAACGGGGTTTAAGGAGTCTAGTTAGAGTATAACAACGGGGTTTAAGGAGTGAAAAAATACTTTAACTAGAGGGTGTGGTACCCCGTAATTAGCCTATAAGTACAAACATTTGTCCCCTGCTTCATAATACAGCCCGCGACCCCATAGTTAGACTATAAGTACAGATCTTGTTACCCTCTAGTTAAAGTATTTTTTCACTCCTTAAACCCCGTTGTTATACTCTAACTAGACTCCTTAAACCCCGTTGTTATACTCTAACTAGACTCCTTAAACCCCGTTGTTATACTCTAACTAGACTCCTTAAACCCCGTTGTTATACTCTAACTAGACTCCTTAAACCCCATTGTTATACTCTAACTAGACTCCATAAACCCTGTTGTTATACTCTAACTAGACTCCTTAAACCCCGTTGTTATACTCTAACTAGACTCCTTAAACCCCGTTGTTATACTCTAACTAGACTCCTTAAACCCCGTTGTTAGACTATAACTACACTCCTTAAACCCCGTTGTTATACTCTAACTAGACTCCTTAAACCCCGTTGTTATACTCTAACTAGACTCCGTTGTTATACTCTAACTAGACTCCTTAAACCCCATTGTTATACTCTAACTAGACTCCTTAAACCCCGTTGTTATACTCTAACTAGACTCCTTAAACCCTGTTGTTATACTCTAACTACACTCCTTAAACCCCGTTGTTAGACTATAACTACACTCCTTAAACCCCGTTGTTATACCATAACTACACTCCTTAAACCCCGTTGTTATACTATAACTACACTCCTTAAACCCCGTAGTTAGACTATAAGTACAGATCTTATAATTCACTCCTTAAACCCCGTAGTTAGACTATAACTACAGCCCTAAACCCCGTTGTTATACTCTAACTACATGCTTATTTGCGGGCTGTATTCTAAAGCGTTACCAAATAATCTGGCTCGCCCCAGAGGTGTCTGGAGTAAAACTGAGAATGGAGCTTGACACAGGATCAGCTGTATCTGTCATTTCACAAGCTGACTACAAAAAGCTGTTCCCTAAGCTGCAGTTGTTAAACACATCAGTACGGCTTAAGACTTACACAGGCCAAAAGGTGAAGCCAGAGGGCAAACTGAAAGTGGAAGTGTCATACAAAGGACAGACAAAGCAGTTGAAGCTGTATGTTTTGAAGCATGGAGGACCACCACTTTTCGGGCGTGAATGGTTGCGAAAAATACAAGTGGACTGGCACGCCATTAAAGCGCTACGTGTGTCACCAGCTGACAACAGCAGCTCCCAGAGTGTCACACAGAGACTGTCACAGTTACTCAACGGCCATGAGAAAGTGTTTGCAGAAGGTATCGGAACACTAAAAGAAATCAAAGCCAGAATTGAGTTGGAGAAAGAGGCAACACCAAAGTTCCACAAGGCTCGCCCAGTACCCTATGCTCTGCACCCAAAGGTGGATGCTGAACTTGAGGGCCTAGTGAAATCTGGAATTGTGTCAAGCGTCGAGTGGAGCGATTGGGCCACACCCATCGTCCCCGTGGTCAAGAAAGGAAAGGCTGGAGCTGTCCGGATATGTGGAGACTTCAAAGTAACCATCAACCCGGTGCTGCACACTGTGCAGTACCCACTGCCACGTATAGAAGACATCTTTGCCTCCTTGGCGGGAGGAGATAAATTCTCAAAAATAGACTTGGCACAAGCCTATCTACAAATTGAGGTTGAGGAGTCAAGCAGGAAATTCCTCACGATCAACACTCAAAAAGGGCTGTTTCAATACAACAGGCTCGTTTTCGGTGTTGCATCGGCACCAGCGATATGGCAAAGAGCGATGGATCAAGTGCTTCAGAATATTCCCAGTACACAATGTTACCTCGATGACATTCTTGTGACAGGCAAAAATGACGAAGAACATCTTGAAAACCTCAGCAAAGTGCTCACCAGGCTGAGTGAGTATGGTCTGCGCGCAAAGAGAAGCAAGTGTGAGTTTTTCAGGAGTGAAATAGCTTACTGCGGGCACGTCATTGACAAAGACGGCTTGCATAAGTCACAAGAGAAAATTGAAGCGGTGCTCAAGGCACCAAGACCGGAAAACGTGTCACAGCTGAAGTCATATTTGGGTCTCGTGAACTACTATCACAAGTTCCTTCCAAACATTTCTACGACGCTGCACCCACTGAATAAGCTACAGCAAGAAGGAGTAGAATGGGAGTGGACTGAGGAATGTGATAGAGCGTTCGAGGAAACAAAAAGACTGATAACATCAGATGAACTGCTCACTCACTACGACCCCTCAGACTGGCATGTGACGCTAGTCCCTACGGAATTGGCTGCGTCCTGTCACACATCATGAAAGACAGATCTGAACGCCCCATTGCGTTCGCTTCAAGATCACTGACGAGCGCAGAACGCAACTATGCACAGATCGACCGTGAGGCCGTTAGACTTGTATGGGGTATCAAGAAGTTCCAAAATTACCTCTACGGACAAAGGTTTACTCTCGTGACAGACCACCAGCCTCTTCTATCGATCTTCAACCCTCGCAAAGGGGTTCCAGCGATGTCAGCGGCTCGCTTACAGCGCTGGGCGCTCTTTCTGGGAGCATACTCCTATGAAATCGAGTTCAAAGGAACAAAACAACACTGCAACGCAGACGGCTTGTCGCGTCTGCCACTGTCAACGACAGAAGAGGAGAAGAGACCATCCTCAGACCCAGCGGAGGTGTTCTACACAGCAGTGGTGGATCAGCTGCCCGTGACGAATGCTGAAATACAAAGACAAACAAGAAACGACCCCACATTGTCAAAAGTCTATGACATCACAATGCGGGGATGGCCAACTCATGGTAACTCAATGTTTCCAGAGTTTTCAGTCAGACGAGACCAACTCTCAGTATGCCAGGGAACCTTGCTGTGTGGATCTCGTGTGGTAGTTCCCCCAAAACTACGCACCAGAGTCTTGGAGACCCTCCACGAAGGACACCTGGGCACAGTCAAGATGAAGAGTCTAGCCCGAAGCTACGTCTGGTGGCCGGGTATAGATAAACAAATTGAAGACATCACCAAAACATGCTCAGGCTGCTACAAAAACCAGAATGCGCCACCACAGGCGCCCCTTCACCCGTGGGAGTGGCCATCTGCACCATGGCAGAGAGTACACATCGACTTCGCCGGCCCGTTCATGAACTCAATGTTCCTGATTGCTGTCGACGCCCACTCCAAGTGGCCGGAGGTGGTAGTGATGAAGTCAACAACGTCGGAAAAGACTGTAACTGCTCTCAGGTCCATATTCTCAAGAAACGGCCTGCCTGAACAAATTGTGAGCGACAACGGACCACAATACACTTCAGAAGAGTTCAGTCTATTCATGAAGAAAATGGCATCAAGCATTTTAAATCAGCACCTCACCACCCAGCCACAAACGGGCTAGCCGAAAGGTTTGTCCAAACATTCAAAAAGTCCATCAAAGCTATGGAAAAGGAGGACATGTCTCTTCAGCACAAAGTAGACAACTTCCTTTTCGGCTACCGCAACTCCATTCATGCAACAACAAACCAAACACCAGCGATGTTGTTCATGAACAGAAACCTCAGATCCCGCATAGATCTCCTGAAACCAGATCTACGGAGAGAGGTACAAAATAAACAGTTCAGTCACCTGCCGACAAAGCCAACGAGGGACTTTGAGGTCGGACAGGAAGTCCTAGCACGCGACTACAGAGGAGATAAGTGGACTCCTGGCAGGATAACCACACGAACCGGACCGCTGATGTACACGGTGGATGTTGGAGAAAGCACCTGGAGGCGTCATGTAGATCAGATCCTGGATGCTCAGCCAAAGAACAGCACCTCGCCAGCTGCAGAGACACCCCTCAGTGATGATCATGCATCTAACACCAGCACAGTGCCTGCAACAGACACTTGCCCCTGACAAAAGCCCTGCTATCAGTAAGACTACTCCCCAGGTCCAGCGGCGCTACCCTGATAGACACAGAGCACCCCCCAGGAGACTGGACCTCTAATGGACTGTTGTGGCTGTTTACAGACTGTTGATGTGGACATTGTTGTGGACTGTTGAAACACTATGTATAAAAAAAGAAAGAAATGTAAACTAAATGCAAACAATGTTCTATGTATTGCTATTGAAAATAGTGTGTTATTGTTGATTGGGATACTGTTTTTACGTATGCAGTAATCTAAAAGGGGAGGATTGTAGTGTATGGACCTATATTATTTAGCGTAGTAATACACCCCGTGTTCCACAACATGGCCACTAGGTGTTACGCGGATGAATACCGCGCTCTGTAACAGTACGTCGTCCAGAAGTAAAGACTGTCAATTGAAGCTCCGAGTCCGCCTCTTATTTCATTTATGTAGTTGTTACAAACACAACAGAGGTTGCCAGCAAAGAGCCAGCATCTTTTTGGCTGCTGTCAAACCTGCTAACACCACACGTTTTCCACAATATGAAAGTTGGAAGTCATTTAAAAGCATAGCTTTTGGTGAGCATGGAATTACAGTTCCCATCACATCTGATAGTGCGGAGGCCACCTGACTCCAAAAAGACGCTACATCCATACATTCCCAATACATGTGCATAAAGGTTCCTATATGACCATCAGGACAAAGGTCACACAGCGGGGAAGAAATAATTTTCATTGTGTGGCGTTTTCTTGGGGTGAGATAGGTTCTATGAATAAAGTTTAGGTGTATCTGTCCCCCATACTTCTCATACCTCTGTTCCATAGAATAGATTCATCATCAATAGGAAGATTCAGGTCCCTAGACCATACTTGTTGAACTTGTAAAGGTTTATAGGAAGACAAAGACAACAAAGAATACAATGCAGATACTAAGCTCTTGGTTTGACCTTCATTATCTAAAATGTTATGTAAAACGTGAGTAGTGAGTTGTGTGTTCCAAGGAACACCATATGCCTTCATACAAGACCTTAACTGAAGATACGGAAAAAAGAGAAACCAGGCAGGTTATATGCATTATAGGGGTGGGAGAAAAAATCGATTCACCTAAGTATCGCGATTTTTAATGTCACGATTTTTTGAATCGATCTTTTATTCCAGAATCGATAATCGCAAAAGCAAAAAAATAATAATTTTTTTTTTTTTTTTTTGGTGCCCGCAGTCAGGCCACTCACTGAACAGCAGGCCAGGCGCTGCCTACTGGTTTACTAGTGGTTTTATTACTTTATTAGTTAGTCTGAAGTAATAATTACACTTCAGGGTTAAAGTGGGTGCATCTCATTGTAAAATTGGACTTGGCCCAAATTAGGCTTCAAACGGCCCAAATTGGGCTTCAAACGACCCAAATTGAGCTTCAAACGGCCCAAATTGGGCTTCAAACTACCCACATTGAGCTTCAAACGGCCCAAATTGGGCTTGAAACGGCCCAAATTTCACGCGCGTCGGCCCATATCGGCCTGGCCTGCTTGGTATCTAATGCCCGGCCTGAATTATGATCCCAGTCCGCCCCTGTTTTTAACTATATCGCCCAGCCCTACTCATGATATAATTTACAGTCTCTAATGTATGATTCAACTTTTCCCATGTTCTAATCTAGTGGAAAAAAGAAAACAAACTGAAAAAAGAAAAGAAAAAAAGAAACAAAAATCGCAATAAATCGTAATATCGAATCGCAATAATCGTAGAATCGCAATACTTAAGAATCGCAATATATATCGAATCGGCACCCAAGTATCGTGATAGTATCGAATCGGGAGATAAGTGAATCGGCACAGCCCTAATGCATTACGTAAATCATCAAAAGCGCGGAGACCATTTTCGTCAAAAATGTCTTTAAAGACATGTATGCCTCGATCACTCCAAGCAGAAAAAGAAAAGTGTGCATTCCCAGTAAGTAATGTGGTTATTAAAAATTGGGCTATTCAAATCCCATTTTTGAGCCGTTTTAGATATTTTCTCTGCTGCTCGCCACACAGTGAGAAGGTAAGATATTATAAGTCCTAAATGTAACTTAGCTCGTTTAAGTGGAATAGCAGCATGAACCAGATCTTGTAGCCTGTGGGGGGAGGCAAGCCTCTCCTCCACAGGTCTCCAAGAGGCTGATGAGTTCAAATTAAACCATGTTGAGAGGGGACGAAGTACAAATGACCAGAAATAGTGTTTGGAATTTGGGATGGAAAGACCACCCTCAGATCTGTGCCGTTGCAGGGTAGACATCTTGAGCCGGGGACACCCTCCCCCCTTTGTCTCAGTTTACTGACAGTGCTACTGAGCTCACTGGACTTGGCTGCACAGCACTGACAGTGCCTGACATGACTATGAGGACGTCCTCCTGCTCCAGTGGAAACACATAGGAGAGCAATGTATCCAGAGCTCATCAATCACTTCAATATCCAATGTAAGCATGGTCAGGCCTAGAAAGTGTAATATTGTTGCTGAACGATACGATAAAACTTAATCACATTTAGGTTGCCCAGGTTTGAGCTCTATACACACATTATGTACATGCACACACACAACGTCCGGTTTTAAACCAGGCTATAAATCAGGTAACCCTAAGAATGCAATCAGCAGCAAATGTAGCCTACAATATAAAAAGTTTTGAAATTGTTTTTCAATAAAAGGTGTTACCTTTAATAATAATAGATTGGATGTATATAGTGCTTTAAGGCACCCAAATCGCTTTACATATCAGAGTGTGTGTGTGTATGGGGAACTCAACTCATCCACCACTGATGTGTAGCCACCTGAGTGATGCACGGCAGACAGTTTGCGCCAGAACGCTCACCACACATCAGCTATCATGATGGAGAGCTGAGGACTGAATGTACCAATTAAGTAATGAGGGATGATTAGGTGGCCATGATGGAAGGAAGGCCTGTGTGGGAAATTAGCCAGGGCACCGGGGTTACACCCTCCAGGGCACCGGGGTTACACTCCTACTCTTGTGAAGAGTGCCGATGGAATCTTTAATGACTACAGAGTCAGGACCTCAGTTTAACGTCTCATCCGAAGGACGGTGCTCACTCACAGGACAGAGTCCCCGTCTCTACCTGGGGCATTGGGGAGACTATTCATGAGACCAGAGGGAAGATCACCTCCTACTGGTCTTCCAACACCACTTCCAGCACCAGATGGTGTCCCATCCAAGGACTGACCACAGCCAGACCTGCTTAGCTTCCCCAGCAAGCCAGTGATGTGATGCAGGAGCCACGGTGCTGGATTTACACTGTTTTTCTCAATTTGGCTGCAAATATTCTCTTTCACAAGCAAACTAAGATTACACACATGATAATTAAGAAGGTTGTCTATTAGAACTATAACTGAAGTGCAATATTAGCACAGCCTTTAAGAGCCCCATATTATATGAATTCAAAATGTCCTCTATTTTGGGATCAAACATGTTAAAAAATGATGTTTTGGGAGATTAAACTCAAAGTTATTGCATTTTCAAAAATGCACCCTTTCTTTTACAGTCAGATTCAGACTAACTCCAGTAAACGCCTCACAATGGACTTGATCCTGATTGGTTGCTGCTGCTGTCGGCCAATCAAGGTCCAGTATTGTGAGGACTTGGGTCTTCAAATTCATTCAGTTGAACTAATTAAACTTTCATCAAAATTGAATCATCATGGGACAAAGGAATACTGGGAGTTTTGTGGAAACTGGCCAGTTGGTCAACTTGCCTGTACATAGACATAAAACATGGACACCGAAATCAGCCCACTATATTAAGTGACTGTATGCTATTAGCATTATCCACACTTTTAATGCCAAATTAATAGCATTTATTATTACATGGCCAATAAATATGAAGTATCACTAATTCAAAACAGATGACTATTGCCAGGTTTATTTTTGGAACTATTTCATGTGAGAAACCACATCCACTGAACAGTGATTTTGAGCTGTACACAGTGAGTCTCCCATCAGCCACTACCTTCACTTCCTATGGAAACAGGGAAAGTAGTCCCTGCTAGTTCAGTAGTATTTTATATCATTTTGTGTAAAAATCTCCTACATGAAGCTGGATAATTTTGGTGTCTATGTTCTCACACTGACCAACAGGCCAATCTCCCAAAGTCTTTACACTGAAGAACACTGCTTCCAATTCTAATATAGGCACAGGTCAGCAGCAGCACTGCTTGTTTTCAGACGGCTCAGCTCAGCTTGGTGTTCTCAGATGGAGATGATGTTATTTTGGAGACAGTTCAGACCATCTCCACCTTCGCTCCTCCGTTCTGCTCCACCTCCATTGGAGATGGCCGGGGTCTGCTTGGGGTCAGAGTCTGTTTCGAGGCCTGCAAGTGGACAAAGGCATTATTTCTCAAATACACACTGGAAAGATAAATAACTATCTGCCAACTATAAGAATGAGAAGTGTCCATTTGTGAGTGAGTGAGCAGAGTGTAAAGAGCACCCGTGCGGGTAACCTGACAGAGACAGATTTCTTTATTAGGTAATTGCCCTAATTACCTAATGATGTGATATCACTCAAGCAATGATGCCATCAGTGATGTTATTAGTGATGATGTCATCAGTGATGTCATCCTTCCTGGCTGAGCAGACTGGGTCGGTCCAATGCTGCATTCAAGTGGGCTCGTGTTTACCGTTAACACAACATAAATCCACTTGAACTCATGTGTTCTCATGTGTTCACGACTTGGTATGTGGAATCTTTCTGAAAGCTTCGAAGCTCACGACTTGTGACGTGTCTGTGACGTTTTCACAAAATGGATGGAAAGTAAATACATTTTTAGCTGTATAGATCTTTTCATAGTCATTTATATGTCTGAGGAACAAACATGTTGATATTCTCAACAGTCTCATCTTGTTTCCTCTGTCATCATGCCTTTGCATTTTCTGCATGAACGTAGTTAGTCGCTCGCTAGCTAGTGGTAGCTACATTGTTAGCCTCGGTGGCTTCTAACTGCGCATGTTCACGACATGACCACTTGAATGCCAAGCATACGATAGATCGGCAATACGTCATTTTGTAGGTGGCACATTAGGGGGAAAACACAAGCCACCCATAGACAAATAACCAAATTAATTAATGACACAAAGACACCATGACATGACAATATTGACCCGTCTCTGACCTCGTTCCGGTGTCGCCTGTTGGTAATTTAGCCTTCTGACATTAAATGCTGTTGTAGTGGAGCCCAGCGTCGTTGTAGGCTACTTGGCTCGGTCGGGGCTGTAATGTAAATATGTGACATGAGTCACATGATTTTAGATGGGTCAAAGTAATATTTCCGTTGTATCTCTTTTCCTTCAAAAAAGAGCGATTCTCTGCATTTTGGATTAATATTTCATCTCGTGGTGAGTACCCGAAGCACAACATGTATTTTGGCGCTGTGAGATGTGTGTTTTTGGTGATGTTGAACAGCTGTATCATTAGCCTCCATTCTATGGCGACACTAACTTGATGACTGTAGGTCACTGTAAACTGTGCGGACAGTGACGGTAAAGGCAGTGTGTATCGTGGTTATGTATGGGGGTTATGTATCGTGGTTATGTATGGGGGTTATGTATCGTGTTTATGTATGGGGGTTATGGCAAATGAGCGAAATGTTGGCGTATCCCTTTAGCTAAAATAGAGGTTACAGCCTGCCAAAGTGTTCATTCCTCAGGCAAAAGCTTCAGGCACCAGTTATTCCATAACAGGAGCATCAATTATGTTAATGTCATGTACTGTACTTCACATGCTGTAGTTATGAATGAATAGATAAAAATAGCAGTTAAAGTAGGACATAGATAGAAATGCTGTTACCCGTTTGTGGTTCCTTCTCTTTACTTTCCCTGTGAATCAAACGAACAAACTTCAGTGCTTTGATTTTAGTCTATCTACACAGTGCAGTCCATAAGTATTTGATTTTACTCCGTCTACACAGTGCAGTCCATAAGTATTTGATTTTAGTCTATCTACACAGTGCAGTCCATAAGTATTTGATTTTAGTCTATCTACACAGTGCAGTCCATAAGTATTTGATTTTAGTCTATCTACACAGTGCAGTCCATACGTATTTGATTTTAGTCTATCTACACAGTGCAGTCCATAAGTATTTGATTTTACTCTATCTACACAGTGCAGTACATAAGTATTTGATTTTAGTCTATCTACACAGTGCAGTCCATAAGTATTTGATTTTAGTCTATTTACACAGTGCAGTCCATAAGTATTTGATTTTAGTCTATCTACACAGTGCAGTACATAAGTATTTGATTTTAGTCTATCTACACAGTGCAGTCCATAAGTATTTGATTTTAGTCTATTTACACAGTGCAGTCCATAAGTATTTGATTTTAGTCTATCTACACAGTGCAGTCCATAAGTATTTGATTTTACTCTATCTACATAGTGCAGTCCATAAGTATTTGATTTTAGTCTATTTACACAGTGCAGTCCATAAGTATTTGATTTTAGTCTATCTACACAGTGCAGTCCATAAGTATTTGATTTTAGTCTATCTGCACAGTGCAGTCCATAAGTATTTGATTTTAGTCTATTTACACAGTGCAGTCCACAAGTATTTGATTTTAGTCTATCTACACAGTGCAGTCCATAAGTATTTGATTTTAGTCTATCTACACAGTGCAGTCCATAAGTATTTGATTTTACTCTATCTACATAGTGCAGTCCATAAGTATTTAGTCTATTTACACAGTGCAGTCAATAAGTATTTGCTTTTAGTCTATTTACACAGTGCAGTCCATAAGTATTTGATTTTAGTCTACACAGTGCAGTCCATAAGTATTTGATTTTAGTCTATTTACACAGTGCAGTCCATAAGTATTTGATTTTAGTCTATTTACACAGTGCAGTCCATAAGTATTTGATTTTACTCTATCTACACAGTGCAGTCCAAGTATTTGGACAGTGGCACATGTTCTGTTGTTTTGGCTCAGTACTCCAGGACACTGGATATTAAATTAAACAATGTCAGCTCATGACTGACAGCTTTGAGTCTATTTACGTTCACATCAGGTGACCTGTGTAGGAAGTCATGAAAGCCCTTTGTATATATAATGCCCCATTTTAAAGGAGCAAAAGTAATTAACAGAAAGTTATCATGTAATTGTAATATTTGGTTGCATATCTTTTCCGATCAGTGACTGTCTGAAACCCACACTTCAGATGATACTCTGCCAGGCCTGTACTCCAGCCATCTTCAGTTGTTGCTTGTTTTGGGGGCTTTTTGCCTTCATTCAGCTCTTCAGAAAGCTAAAAGCTCATTCTCATTGTGCTCTGATGATTGACTTGGCCAGTCAAGAACTCTTTGGGATCATTGTCCAGCTGCGTGGTGAAGCATCGTCCATTTTGTTTTGATGCGTTCACTTGGATCTGAGTAGACGAGATGTTCACTTGGATCTGAGCAGACAAGATGTTTCTGTATACATCCTGCTGCTGCCGCCAGCACTGACATCAACAACCAGAATTTTGTGGAAGCAAAACTCCTGCTTGAGAGTCTGCTGTCTAACTCCCTCTGGGACATGTGACCAAAAGTGAGCCAGCTTCAGTGGAGTCATACATGTCCAAGTCATAACATCACCTCCACCATGTTTGACAGATGAGGTGGTATGCATGGATCATGAGCTGTTCCTTTTTGCTCCACATGTTCCTCTCTCCATCACTCTGGTACTGGTTGATCTTTGTCTCATCTGTCCATCAAAGTTTTTTTTCCATCTAGCCTACTTTTTTGCAAACTGTAACCTAGCCATTCTATCCTTGAGGCTTACCAGGGGACACATCTACTCATAGACCTACAAGCTGGAGAGTGTTCTTGATCTGTTCACCAGTTGAAAAGGGGATTATTCTGTCATCCACTACACTGCTCTTCTGTGGTCTGCTAGGTTGTTTACAATGTCCCAAACATGGGGTGTCCCGGTGGCTCAACTGGTAGAACGCGTACCACATAAGGTCCGCATGTCATCCCCTCTCTCTCTCTCTCCCCACCTTTCCTGTCTACTTACTGTCGAATGAAGGCAAAGAATGCCCCCCAAAAATATAAAATAAAAAATAAAAAAAGCAATGTCCCACACAGTTCACTTCAACACAATTAGGTCCAGATCTACTAACATGTCACAATCTGAGGCATGGCACAAAAGCAACTGCAGGTCAAATGAGTGCTGCCAGTGCAAACTATTTAACTTAACTATGGCATGCAAATGAGCAGAGGCGCACATCATTAAGTACATTTGTGACTGCGCAAATATGTGCTTACAGCGCACAGCCTGTAGCCAGTAAACTGGTTGACTTGACTAATGCCAAGATCAGACTACATGATATTTTTTGTATTTCACAATGTCACCATGTCAGACAAAGCAATCATTCTGCCATACATTTGTGACGTTTCTTGACCTGCAGACTGGCAGCAGTCTGATCCTGACCAGGACTGTTAACTTTGACGCAGAACATCGGGAACGACCCGCACGCCACAAGCAGTGAAAAACAAAATCATAATTGATAACCTCACGGAGTGAAAACATGACTGACAGCGCACGGGCAGGCAAGACAGACAGCACAGTGCCACAGTGCAAAGTGAGAAATAGCCTATATGTTACAAAATCTATTAACAGCTGGTGTAGCCTACAATATAATACAGTAGGTTGTGTAGCCTACAATATAATACAGTAGATTGTGTAGCCTACAATATAATACAGTAGATTGTGTAGCCTACAATATAATACAGTAGGTTGTGTAGCCTACAATATAATACAGTAGGTTGTGTAGCCTACAATATAATACAGTAGATTGTGTAGCCTACAATATAATACAGTAGGTTGTGTAGCCTACAATATAATACAGTAGGTTGTGTAGCCTACAATATAATACAGTAGATTGTGTAGCCTACAATATAATACAGTAGGTTGTGTAGCCTACAATATAATACAGTAGGTTGTGTAGCCTACAATATAATACAGTAGGTTGTGTAGCCTACAATATAATACAGTAGATTGTGTAGCCTACAATATAATACAGTAGATTGTGTAGCTTATATTTCCTCTCACTTTTCCTGCATGCTCTCCTCTCTCATCAGGCAGAGTGAGTGGGTTGCTATGGTTACGGGGCGGGGATGCTCTGTGTTTCTGCCTCAGAAGACACACTTCAAGCTGAAGTTAAAGGAACTTGTCATAACAGTTATAGTCCAACTAGGTGAGAAAACACCAAAGACACTATCAGCTCTTTTTGTCGGGGTGTCATGAGGCGTCCCAGACGCTGGTCTTTGATAAAGTCACACTGCAAGACTAAAGAGTAAAGACGGACCAAATCATTTTATCATCGGGCTGAATTCGTGTAGCCCGGCATAAGAGTTCACACCTGAGTCATCGCTGACATTGGAAGTGCTGCCAAAGCCAGTGCTGATATTGGAATCGCTGTCAGTGCCACTGCCAGTTCCTATGAAGAAACAGTTTCACAGTAATTAACAGGTGGAAATATTTGCTCACTGTTACACTCAGAGGATCGAGCACAGACCCTCTGCTTTCACTCATCTGCAAACATCACTTTTTCTTTACTGTGCCATTAAAGAGTATTAAAATGAAATCATTTCAGAGCTGAGAAATTGTGAACTCACCAGAGTCACTGCTGGTCCTGCTGGGTGTGTCAGCGTCTTTGTCCGCATTGCCGTTTCCTCCTATGAAGAAACAGTTCAGACACAAATTAACAGTTGGACACATTTGCTCAGTGTTACACTTACAGGACTAAGCAGAGACCCTCTGCTTTCACCCATCTGCAAATAACCTCTCAAGATATGAAGATTTATATAATCAATTCAAATGATATGCATATTTTTTCACTTTGGAAACAAACAAACAAACAACATATCTGAAGTCCATTCAGTATAGCTAAAATACAGAGGTTACAGCCTGTCAAAGTCTAGACTCAGCCCTCAGTCTTAATCCGTTTCACTCCTGTAAGACTGAGAATATTACTATTTAAATCTTTGCATAACGTTAGGTGGCGCTGTTGGAAGCCTTGCATCGGAGAACCAATCATGAGGGTTGTGGGCGGGCCTGCTTTCTGGGGGCAGTGACGCTCATGCAGAACCAGTGTCTCGCAAAACATCGCCGCGTTTGCGGAGAAACATATTAATCACTTAGAAACAAACATAACCTGTTAATAGGACGTGTTTCATCCGGGCCCGGCGGCTAGAGGTCTTTCCCCCAGCGATAAGCCAGACTCCCGAGGCTAACGTTACAGAGCCTGCTGATGACTCACAGTAGCAAGCGGACCACTTCCGGGTAGGAAACATTATTGTAAAATAAACAACAGCTATAAATTTTGTTTGGAGCATATCAGCTTCATGCTCTGTGTTAGGACTATGATAAATGGCATTGCCGCTACCAAATAAAATTCTAATAACAAATGTAGGCGTGTCTGCTGCCGGCCGTTCTCGCCGGGCTCGGACAGACAGTTTCTGACAGTGAAATTCCCAGACGTTTGGTGGCGCAGCTCACCAAACGTCTGGGAGCCGAGACTAGTCAAAGTCTAACTTTTTCTTAAAGTCGAGCTGAAACCAAAAATGACTTTTCTTTTCTTTTAGTTCAAATACCTGGGTATTCAGTGCACCTATTTAATAATGTATGCCAGAAAAAGAACAAAAATCTAATTTCTTTAGTTTTTCAACCAATCATATCACGACATGGCAGCTGTCAATCAAATCTTCATTTCAGGATAATTTTCTCTTCCAAATGAAGGAGAAAATGGCACCTAGTGCCTGTCATCTGACAGAATTTCTAGCCCATAAACTAACTACTAACTTGGCCAATTGTATGAGACATACAAAAAAAAAGCAAACGGTAATGTCTAAGAATGCAAAGAAATGTAACTGGCTTGTTAAAACTCGCATTCCTGGAATATTGTATTTACCGCAATAGCGATAATGGCGCGTGCCTGAGAGTCTGGTTGTCAGGGGTCGCCCCTCGGAGATTCCAGGCGGGCGGGCAGCACCCATGCATCGGATTGTCCGCTCGTTCCTGCCTGGTACTCGGCGGATCCCACTCGCGTAGCACGACAACACGCTGAATCCCACTCGATTTGGGGGTGGATCACACCAGGATTGGCCAATGCCAAAGCCAGTCCCCAGAATTGTCAAATCAAATCATCGACACCCTATATGGTCCGCCTCTCAACCCTGTCATCTAAGACAAGATTTGTTTTCAGTCTCCGACGCACGCGCTACTTGCATTCCATTCCGGTTCATTTCGACTTTAAGGCAAAAATGGCAGTTACCAGTTAAATGGAGCATGACTTGTTTTAATTGTATGTAATCAGTTAATTTGTGCAAGTTGGTGTCATATTATTAACACATTCACTGCCAACAGTTTTTCCAATACTGTAGGTAGCTTCTGCCAAGGGTTTTTTTGAGGATTCTGGCTCATCTTTCAAGAGCCGCGGATTATTTTCTGCTAGGACTTTGTGAACACAAAATATCCCAAAAGAACTAATAGAATGTGTGCTTTCTCTGTCTAAAAGAGTTAGTTTGTAGAGTTAGTAGTTATGTAGGCATTAGCAGTTGAATACAGCATGGTTTCAGCGTCTGAAAAGGAAAGCTGAGAAAAATGCCTTTTTGTGAAATTCGATATAACAGGCAGAACAGTCACTTTAACCATTTATTTTTGGCATCAGTGAGACATCAGACATCTAAACAATATAGTTCTGAACAGTAATTTCCTCCATAACAGCACCCCCACCCCCCTCTCCTTCAAACTCCTCCCTCCGTGGGTGTGTCTCTGGTGGCTTTGCAGCGTTTGTCACAGGCGAGTCTCTGCTGCCTGTCTGTGCTGCCTGGCTGCTGGCGGCCGCTCGTCGGGCAAGTCTGGATGGGGCTCTTTCGTTTCTGGGTTTTCGGTTGTGAGCTGGGATGAAGCTGCATGCGATTCTGGGCTTTCTGCTGGTGTTTCAAAGTGTGTTGCACCCAGTCTATTTTTGGAATCCCCCACCGTTGTGCGCCAGCGCGAAAGCGTTTTCGCCAAACCATTTTCATGAGAATGGCTTCCTCACGCTTTTTCCTGGTGTTTTTGCTCGGCTTCCTCTAGTCTGGAGAGCACTGTCGCTACTTAGTGGGTCAGTAAAATAGGTTATACACATTCAATAGCTCCCATATTTTAATAGGAGATGTAAAAGGGTTTGATCCACGTCCCACCGTTTTAGTTAACTCGTCCACGGCAGTCAACCGTTTTTTTTTTTTTGACGAGTTAACTCGTCGACGGCAGTAAACGTGTTAAAGTGGTAGATTTCTCATTTTGGAATTATTCACATGCTGGGGTTGTAAATGAATGGATAACATTAGCAACACGGGTAGAAATGACGTTACCAATTAGTTCGCTCGTCTCGCCTGGGCTGCCTGGCACTGTGAATCAATCAAACAAACAATCAATCAAACAAACAAACAGATGTTAGTCTACAGGAGGTATCATCTATTAATCCATCAATCTGGCTTTCTGCCCAGAACAGTGATATAAATTGGTCACAAAACAAATACCCTGCAGTGATCAAGTTGGCAGGTAGTTACTACATGACAGACACATTGCCCAGGATGGAGTCGGTGGCGCTTCAAGGCAGCCGCAGGTATTTTCGTCGGCGTGTGCCCTCGACTTTATGTATTTTATATTGTTTTTTAGTCGTATTTTAAAGTTTTTATTTCAAGGCAGCCTGCAAGGAATTGTTTCTGCATCATGTGTGGCCATCGATAAACCTGAAAGGAGATGGAAGGAGTAAATAATTGCAAATACTCTCGGCACTTCCTGATGAGTCTAAGGAAATGCGCAGCCCAGCTGGATGGGAATATAAAACAAACACTAGAAAACATCGGGATAATCCGGAAAAGAAGTCGGGCAAGAGGGTCTAAAGCCGGCAAGAACAAACGGCAGAAAATAACAATTATAGAAGGACACAGACCGAATCCTAGGAGGAAACGGGAGAGTGTGCTGACTGAAATACGCTTTGAAAAATCGGAAGGGGAGCAAATCCGGATGCCAAAGCCAACTCTCTGTAACGCGAGACCACTGATAAAAAAGACTGATGAATATGATCTATTGATAAAAACCTTAGACGCTGACATAGGATGCGTCACTGAAACGTGGGCTCACAATGACATACCGGATGAATCGCTGTCAGTCAAGGATTATCAACTCTTCAGAAAAGACAGGACAAACGGGAAAAGCGGAGGGGGCGTGGCTGTGTACTGTCATGAGAGACTGCAGGCAAAAAGGAGAAAGGATCTGGAGAGTGATGACATTGAGTGTGTATGGGTCCAACTACAACCGCGTCGGACCCCCAGCAGTGTCTCAACTATCATTGTGGGGAATCTGTATCACCCCCCCTGGGCAAATAAAAAACCGCACCAGGACAGAACCCTGGTGTATTTAATAAACCCTATAGACGCAATCAAAGCATCTTCCCCCCATATGGGACTATATTTATGTGGAGATTTCAACAAACTACCCACAAAAATGTTAACCTCCTCCCACCCTGATATTCGGCAGGTAGTTAAACGTCAGACCCGGGGGCAGGCCACCCTAGACTTGATTTTTACGATCATGGCTAAACTCTACAGCCCTCCAACCACCCTTGCCCCCCTGGGATCCAGCGACCACAAGTGTCTGGTGTTGAGCCCAATAAACACAAGAGGGCAGAAACAACAGGTGAAGCGGAGGAGGGGCCGGTTAGTGATGAAAGAAAGAAAAGAGGCTCTTGCAACATGCATCGCTATGACCGACTGGTCTGCTGTCTACGAGGCTGAGGACATCACTGCCAAGGCAGCAAGTTTCAACAACTATATCCAGACAGCGATGGACATAGACAAAAAGTCTATAATAAATGGGGGAAAGTGGGAAAATGGAGATAAATTAGAAACTCCGTCCAAAGACTTATACATACGGTAAAAACAAGATACTATAAAAATGAAAGGCAAAATATAAAGAAAAAGAACCCAAAGGGAAAAAAAAAAAAAAAAAAAAAAAACTCTCGTAACGGGACAAGCCCGTCTTTTATTGTCACACGAACACCACAATACATGCATGCGGCCACAACACACTCATGCTGACGGTGGCCGGTGAAAAGTGTCCTCTGCATTTAACCCATCCAGGCATGTCCTTTCCTCCAGGGGGCAGGCCAGGAGCAGTGGTCGCTTTCTCGTACAGCAACCGGGGACCAACTTCGGATGTTGTCGTCACTGGTCGGATGACGATGACGATCTGATCTGATCTTCTGCATGTTTTTAATGGGGGGGTTATATACGGAGGAACCCCCTGGGGGAGCACGGGGAGAACATGCAAACTCCACACAGAGAGAAAGGCCCTTACGACGAGATACCCCACCTGGGCAGTAGGCACTGAAGATATAGGGGGGAACACAACCACAGCGCCCACAGTGTCCCAGGCGAGAATCGAACTCAGGACCTTCTGACTGTGAGGCGACAGCTCTACCACTGAGCCACCATGGAATGGTGGGACTTTATAAATAAAGGCCTAGGACGTACTAAATCACCTGATGCAAAAATGTGAATACAGGGAGTAGAAGAAAACAAAGCTGCAGAAGCCCTGAACAACTTCTTTGCCAAATCATGGACTAAAACAATGCCCTACTGTGTTTTCCCCTTACCCAAACCTCCCACACAAAGTGATATCTGTAGCATTAGTGAGATGAAGCTAGCCCTCACTCGGCTGGACCCACGGAAAGCAAGTGGGCATTCCACTTAGACGCCAGATTCCACAAGACGGCATTCCAACCTGGCTGCTTAAAGAACAGGCAGAGGAGTTGGCTCCGGTCATTACACATCTGGCCAACTGCTCTTACCAACAGGGGTGTGTCCCCGACATATGGAAAGAGTCAAACGTCTGTCCCATACCCAAAGGCCAAGACCCTGGCTCAATCTTAGATTGGCGTCCCATCTCTCTAACCTCTTGTGTAGGGAAAACAATAGAACGATTTGTATTAAAAAAGCTCATGCCCACAGTGCTCAATGTGTGTAAAAACTAATATGCATATCTGCCCAAGCACAGTACCACAACAGCTTTAGTTAGAGCAATGCACACCTGGCTCACTGAAACCGACTCTAAACCAACAATGGTGAGAGTACTGTTGGCGGATATGTCAAAGGCGTTCGACCGAGTTGACCACGTGACCCTGATGCAAAACATACTGGACTTAGAACTGTGCCCATCTCTGACAGCCTGGCTACACAGTTACATCACAGGGAGGAGACAAAGAGTGGTGGCAAATGGGGATCACAGCCCCTGGATTGAAGTTACATCTGGTGTGCCACAAGGGGGGGTAGCTTCCCCATATGTCTTCCTCCTCTATATGGCCACCGGGGATGCTGTGTTTGAGGACACTCTTGATGTTGGATATGCAGATGACATCGGGTTGTGGAGAGCATGTCAGACACATCAATGCACCTGGAGGCACAAAGGCTGGACGAATGGGCAGCAAAGAGCAAAATGATGCTGAATGCGAAAAAGTCAGTAGAGCTGCGGATATGTTTTGCACGGGACCCACCACAACCCCCCCTCCCCCCAGTGCTCTTGGTGGGCTGCTCAAAAAAACAACCGGGAGAGCTAGAGCGAGTCCAGACACGTGCCTGCAAAATTATCAGAAGGAGAGCTGGTAACATCTCACAACCCCTACCATCACTCCAGACCAGGAGGGAGGAGTGGTCAGGGACATGCACAATGAACAACACCCTCTGCATTAGAGCCCGACCGATATATCGGTCCACCGATATTATCGGCCGATATTGGCCGATAACCGATATATCGGTATCGGCCGATATGCCGATATTTTTTTATTTTATATTTTTTAAGTTATAGACAGCATGTTGTGTATATTTGATGTTTTTTCTTAACTCAAGTTATATTTTATATTTGTTTTATTTGTGTTTTTGTATTTCTAGTTATTTATCATTATTAAATTCCCAGTTCAGTTTACTGTTTCATTGCAGTGATGTCATTTTGGACAATAAAGTTTATTGATGAGCTGTAAAATATCCTCCCTAGATTACATATCTCAAGTCATATCTTAGCCAAGTGTTTGATATTTGAGGGATCATTGCAAAAGAATTGTGTAATATAATGTGTATTATATAATATAAGAATATCGGCCGATATATCGATATCGGAATTTTTTTACTCCCTAATATCGGTATCGGCATCGGCCTCCAAAATCCAGTATCGGTCGGGCTCTACTCTGCATGACCTGCTACCTCCAACACGAGGCAGCTGCACTGCCAAGACACTGAGGAACCAGCACAAGCTGGCTGAACCCAAGGCCAAGACCAACAGGCTGAGAAACTCAACTCTGCATCCTGCAGTTCGGTTCTATAATGAGACTCTAGTTGGCCGCACAAATAACACAGCATGGCTACCATGACTGCTACCTGTCCTTGCTGCCCTGAAATAGTTTAACCCTTGTAATTGTTTTGTATGTAGCCTATCTTTTGATATTTAGTAATTGTTGTTGTGTGAATTGTAAAGTTCTGTAGCTTTTCAGTGGGGCCCTGGCTTCACTGCAAGCATGAATTAATAAAATAAAATAAAATAAAATATGACAGGCAGGTAGGCGACATCACACCCCCAATACACACGCACAGAGACAGACACACACGTGCACACACACAAACACACACCCAGAGACAGACGCACACACACACACACACAAACGGGGCTCCTGGTTCTGTTGAAGCACACAGACACACACTGCTGTCAATATATGACTACACTCTTTTAGGATCCATCTTCACAGTTGCTTGCTAAACAGCGGACTGGGGAGATCATTCAAACTAATGAGGAGCGTTCAATTTATGTTCAGGCGGGAGGGGCTTTTCCATGAACTTCACTGGCTTCCCATCACTGCACGGATCAAATTCAAAACACTTGTTCTGGCCTACTCATCAGTTCACCTCACAGCTCCACCATACCTACAACCTATGGTCAAGTTCCAGAGCCCTCATCGCGCACTCCGACCCTCCACCAGCTCAGGACGCCTTGCCCCCCCCCCCCCCCCACGTGGTTTTAACAGCTCCCGATCACGACTTTTTCCCCATCTTGCACCAAAATGGTGGAACGAGCTCCCCTCCTCAATAAGAACGGCCAAATCACTACTCATTTTCAAAAAACAGTTAAAAACACATCTTTTCAGTCTTCATGTTGCCCCCCTGTAAACCCTATCTAGCTCCACCCTCTATTGTCCTATGCTCTTTTGTTTGTAAATATATTTTAATTTAAATTGCTGTTTTTACATTTTTGCTGTACTGTGTTGTAATCCTGGTTGTATGTCGCTTTGGATAAAGGCGTCTGCTAAATATCAATAAAGTAAAGGGGCAGAATCTAACAGAAATGAATAAATAGTGAACATTCTATTAATATTGAACAAACAAAAACAGTGGTCTGCACTCCGTCAGGTCCCCATTGGCGCACTCCACAATAGGGCTGTCCCAAACGATTATTTTCTTATCGATTAATCTAACGATTATTTTTTCGATTAGTCGATTAATCTAACGATTTTTTTTATTTTTTATTATTATATAACAATAAATTTACCCAAAACAAATAAATAACCAAACTTCTCAATTTCAGTATTTTATTTAACCATCTCTTTAACAGTCCAACATAAAATCTAAATAAAATTAAAGTAAGAGCTTGTCCTCAAATAAAATGAATATAGTGCAATTCAAAATAAAATAGTAGAATAAATAAAATTCAAGTCACTTTCAGGAGGAATACCAAAAACCTTGTGCAATGTCAACTGAGTTTAGCAGCAGTCCAACATAAAATCATCATCTTCTTACAGTACAATGGTGTGCAAAATTGATCATCATGATTCATCACTGTATGTATGAACCCTTTCCCTAAACTGAGGAGGATCAGTATTTTTACAGGACATGGATTTATTTAATCACTGGAGTAATGTGCAGCTAACAGTCACAGACTGTAACAATGGTCTGTAACGTTAGTTTTGATCTTACATGGCCGTGAACGCAAACGGAAGAATGTAAACAGCCGAATAGCACTTAAATGATGCACGCAGTAAATTAACGTGAGCAGCAACATACTAACAATGGTCTGTACTCTGTAACGTCAGTTTAATCAATTGTCTAAATGTTAGCCGTGAAAGCAAACGGAAATATGTACGTTAACGTTAAACGGCCGAATAACACCGTTAAATGGTGTATGTTATGTTCGCTGCGGTGCAGAAATTACTTTCATCATGACGGTGATAGGCTGTATTCAGCCCGCAAACCGGAGTACGTTATAACGTTATAAATATAGTCACAACGTTAACAACTAACCAATGCTGGGGGTCCGTATGGAAAGTGGAAATTGAAATGGTTAAAAGTTAAATCAATTTGGTCATTCAGTGGCATTTTACTGCCATGTAAAGTAACGACAAGTAACAGTTAGCCGCTAACATTAGCCACACAATTTTTATTTTGTGACGATTTTGACGCGTCGAGGCACGTATCGTGTGTCGACGTAATTATGTAGTCGACGTCATCGATTACGTCGACTCGCGGGGACAGCCCTACTCCACAAGTTTGAAGTCGATCGGACCAACGGTTCTCGAGATACGAAATGACAGAGAGACGCGCTGGTGTCATTATAGTGTAGATAATCATTATGTGGACAAAATATGTTTTAATTATTAGCATTGAAAATAATTTAAATATTTTTTTATTTATGATTAAGATTATTATGAGTGTTATGAGGGGGGCTTGAAGGACTACATTTCTTGGCAGAAGAACGTTTAAAAAAAATCAATGTTGCATTTTTGTTGTTGCTCAAACCTTACCAGAGGGGTGTACCACGAAACAAGATTAGTGGCTTAGCGAGGTAACTTCAGGTTTAACCCTAGTTTTGCCGTACCACGACGCTAGTTAACTTCTTATCGAGATAGATCACCATAGCAACTTATGCTCTACGGCTAACCTGCTTTGTAGCAGGTTAAGTTCAGAGGATAAGATCAAAACCCATGAAAGCTCACCTGCTTACCAATCAGCGAGTCACCATTCATATGGTCGCCATACATGGACCTATTATAAGATGGACTGGGCATCACACTGGTTCAGTGAAGCCGCTGCATGTTAGATCGCCGCTCTGGCGGCTGAATCCAGTATTAGGTCACAAGGCCCGCCTCCCCATGTTAGTGGATGGGAAAATCAAAACCGAAATAATCACAGTATACGTCAGATAATTTTTTTCCAAATGTGGTTTGTATCATTTTAGATAGTCATTATCATGCTAATGCCTGTGCAAGTGGTCATTTTTCTGATCAGTTTGGTTTTAAGTAGTTATTTGACATATAAAAAGGGATAAAAATGGATGATTGACAGCTGTGGCAGCCAGTCTCAAGCCGTCATTGGCTGGACAGGCTCTTCACAGTATAGATCTATCGTCATAGACAAGACACGCGGCTTCATCGTTATGTAACGCTGCCTGGAGGTCGGGTGGCTCTGCTGGGTGTGTGGGGCCGGGAGATGGGCTCTTAGCCTGGGTAGTGCAGGCCTGGAGGTCGGGGTGGCTCATGGGTTGGCTGTGCTGGCTACCAGACATATCAATGGAGTGCAATAAAAATAACTTTGTTTTGAGAAAGGTGCGCGAGGAATTAACGTTGGTTGGCGACTGAAGTTCAGAAAATGTGTTTTACGATGTGTGTTACTCCAGCTACGTTATGGGTACACAATGGGTTTAACATGCAGGCTAGCAATGGCGTTAGCCGCTGTTTTTCATTATTTATCGGCTTAATATTACTATAACTTAACAAGCGATAACGATAGCTGGAATAACACAATAATACACATATTTTCAGAACTGACCAGGTTGTCCAACTGACAGGAAATGTGTTTTATAACGTTAACTCCCGTCCCGCGTATAAGATGAGGCCTAGTAGTACACAAGCACCGTTAGCTCATCGCTAACGGATTAGCATCACATACAAACAGACGTTTTATTTTTTGTAGGCTATTAAAGCAACAAACGTTTTTATATGCATATCTGGGGGAAATGCTTTGACTGTGGGGATGTTCGTTCTTCACAAGCTCCTCTCTTAGTAACGATATACCAATAGACCAGGCAGCCTGGCTCACGTCTAGGCTAACGTTAGGTTGGCCTGCCTACACACACTACCAGGCGGGTACAACAACGTAGCCTCACGGTTAGATTAAACCAACATTTGCGCCAAAAGAAATGTAATCATAAAGTTAATCAAAATGCCACGGAAACATTAGGCTAATCAACACAGAGCTGTTCATCTGAGAATTTCCCCCAGTAAGAGGCTGAGCCAAGCAGCCCTGGCTCCTCTTGCGGGCTGAGAGCAGCCCGGAGGTCTGACTTGTCTGGCTGATACAACTCTCCGACAACGGAGAACGTTACAGGCTGCAGTACCCACAACACTACCAGCAAACAACGTTGCGTAAAGCGTCAAGGTTAGAATTGTAAAACCAACATTTGCTCCAAAAGGAATTAAATCATAAAGTTAATCAAAATGCCACGAAAACATTAGGCTAGCTTAGTCAACACAGCAATGAGGCAGACCAGTGAGGCTGAGGGTGAGTGAGTGTGGCCTGCCTCCACTTCCGGCCCGCGCTGAGAGCACTCAGCAGGCAGCAGGCCGGAGGTCTAAAATCTCCAACAACCAAAATCAGATTTTCGTACAGGCGTCATTTTGATAAACTGATCTCATAGTGGGAATCTTCCTGGTTACTTTTGGCGAGACAAAAAATATTACAACTTAAAGTGTAATATTTACAGAGCTAGACTGTATATAAATACACAACGCACTGTGCGCATTCTAGAAACAGCAGCTCTACATAAGAAAGTTCAGAGGGGCGTGGAGCTCTCAGAGGTTCTCAATCAAGGGCACTACTGCGCAGACTCTGGTTCAGTGATCTGGCCGGATTTTGGCTTCAAAAAAACATACAGGGAGGAGATAGGGACACTCCCTCCATTCATATTATAACTCAATGTCCCCATATGAAAAATACATTGCATTCAAATGAAAAAGAAAAAAGAAAACTAAAGGCTCCTGTTGTCAAGGACTAAAGCCTTGCACTTGTTGCAGGCTACATTTCAATTAAGCCCTACTTAGGGACAGTCCATTATTTATGAGAGGGGGGTATGGTGCAGGGGCGACTTTGTTTTCGTTTTTTTCCTTCACCCTCCCCAGATCTATAAATATTTTTCCATGTCCATCCCTGAGTGACTGGAGATAAATGCATGACCCTCCCTCCACCATAAATAACCACACTATCATATTCACACCAAAGGTAGTACTGAAGAAAATATGACCTTTTCCGATGATTTGGCTACGTTTGATAGCGCCCTATGACATCGGGGGAGAGAGGGGGTGGGGGGCATATAACGTTTAGTACCCAGCCCAATAACGGCCTCATCTCCTAGTTATAAAGCCTACAGTAGCCTAGCCAACTGCATATGTGTCAACAATTCCAGCTCTGAAACAATATAAAGCGATGATAAACGTTTCCAGTCAATGCACCAAGCAAACAGCAGGACCGAGTGAGGGCCTAAAAAAAAATAAAGTTTGGTTCCTGTTGGTTGTCAGTTGAGGTGATGGGTCGGTAGGGAATTTATTTTATTTTTTCCAGTGGCAGCAAGGGATAGATAGGAAATATATATATATTTTTATTTTCCTTAAAATTACAGCAGCGATGGATACTTTTTTCATAACATAGCCTACATGTACTCTACCACTGTGCTCTACACACGTTTTTATATGAACAAAATATTTAAGTCAATATGAATGCTTTCATATCAAACATGTTTGATATTTAGGACTGAAAATCTGCGCGAATACATCATCGTGCTGCTGCGCAAGCCTCCCGTCATTATCATTAATTGACGCGGCGCCGCACTGCAGGCATCAGATAGGCTACCAAATACCAACAGCACAGAACCATGAGTATTTTGGAGAAAATGTCACTAATTTATATCACAATGAATGACCAATGAATAAAAAGTTGTTATACCGTAGTTTCAAAGCCCCTGCCAGTCAGAGGCTGTTAATCTCCTACCTGTCTATCAGGCAGTGTGGGGGGAAAAGGCATTGCTGCTATGAAGCAATCCAGTATCCAAACTTTTGCCAATCTCATGACATGCAGCAGGGAAATATATTTTGTTAGTCGATGTGTTTGTGTCCTCACTTGTCCAGACAATCTTGCTATGGAGTCGCGTTGTTTACAAACTTGTTAAACTGCCGTGAGATTCATTTGTTTGGGGAGCATATGCGAGACGCTCCAAAATCGAAACCGGTTCAGAGTATGGCCGGTCATCAAAGTGATTATCCTCCCGATAATCTTAATAATATCCTGTAGTGCGTGGTGGCTGGGTTTACCCAGGCTACGCTAGTGCTGCATGGGCAGAGAAGCGACACAAAGCACATGTCCGTCATGCTCCCTGCCATTTTCATTTTAAAGTATCTAAATCCCTCTGGATTAAACCCTTGCCAAACCAGGAAGGAATGGGAGATACCAAGTCCAGTCACCATACAGGTAAACCATAGATATAAATAGGGGAGTAAACACAAATTTTGGAACGAAAAAACGCATTTAAAAATATATACAAAATACAAAAAATGAAAGTTGTATAACCCTCCCTAAAGCCAAAATAAAAAACACAAGTCCCTCCCCAGTACTCAAAAAAATATTTGATACCCCTCCCCCTTTCTGCACCATACCCCCCCTCTTATAAATAACGAACAGTCCCTTACCACTTTGGAATATGTTTATATATATTCATTTTTGTGCTCTCAAGTAGCCTAGATACGTTGTTTGACCCCGCCGATCGATTGCAGTTGAATGGTGAGTGGAGAAATATCACTAAACCGGCATAAAAAGGTTACATAAATGTCTCCAAAGCGCACGGTGCCATGTGCGCAACAGAGCTGAGGCTGACGCTGGGTTGGAAATGGTCATACATGCTAGAATAGCCTACTACATCTAAGCAATTTAATATGGGATCGCCTGCACACGGATGATTCGTATCTAGGCTACTCCTGCATTTTGCAGCTGCAACTGTGATGCTTTTGGCCTGTATGATGTGATTGAACTTCATATTTCCAGCATCATTATATGAAATATGGAGATATGCGACTCTGCTGACAATAGCCTATATATGTGACCACAAAATAGGCAATTTTTTATAAATGAAATCTATGCCCGCACGTACCGTGTCGATTCAGTTCAGAAGCCTTTATTAATTTTATTATCATTCTTTTTTTTATTGATTAGCCTATAGGAATTATTCAATCAGTGCGACTAAACACATCATGAGATCATTATTATTCATTGAGCCTAAATGGTCTATACGGATTTTGGACTGAGATAGATTACACATTGCTTCCTTTTGCAAAAAAGACATGCCGGTTTTATAGAGTTTATTGAGAGGGTGAATTGAGCTGCTGTAGATAGCTTACATGGCAGAAACCGCTCTTCAAAGAAATTACTGATGTGGATAAAAGTGGTAACTTTAGACAGTCATTCGGGAACAGACTAATAATATCCAACGCAGATTTTTATTCTGACATACAGTAGTAAAGCTTCACGATTTGCGGTTTCAATGAATGAGGAAATAGGCGTGTCTGGCACTGTAGAAGTTGGAGCAGTCCATATTGCATTGTGATGGGCAGTTGTTAAAAACCACGCCTCTTTTGCGGGCACGAGCTCCTGTGCACGGGCATTTTCATGTGCACGAGCTCTCAGCTTGATTAGAAAAACCTGGTTCCACTTAACGAGTGGCGATCTACCTTCATGGTACGAGTTAACTAAAATCCAGCTAGATGCCAATTATCTGGTTTAGACAAACCAGATCAATGGACAGATCCTGGATCTTCTTATACAACATTCGTGGTACATCCCTCAGGTAGGCTACATGTACAGTAGTAACCGTTGTAGTTATGTAATTATGCAATGTTGAGAATATTGTTATATTTTGCAGAATATACCATATGGTCCTTTCTTCTTAACACGTTCACTGCCAACGACGTGTTAACACGTTTTCAGAATCCAGCTGTTGACTGCCAACGACGTAACAACACGTCGTCAGAATCGATTTTTTTTTTTGACGGTGGGATGTGCATCTAACCCTTTTACATCTCTTATATAGGTATTGGACGTGTACAACGTGTACAACCCATTCCACCGACCCACTAAGTGGTGACAGTGCTTTCCTGACTAGAGGAAGGCAAGCAAAAAGCAGTGTGACTGAAGCCATTCTCATGAAGGTGGATTGGCGAAGGCGCTTTCGTTTTCGCGCTGATTGCTGGCGGTGCGGGATTGCAGATTTGCATAGTGGATTGCGGGTGGGACACACTTTGAAACACGCAGCATAAATATGACCAGAATCGCAAAAGCTTTATCAAAGCTCTCAACCAAAACTCCAAGAAGCGAGCGAGTCCAACCAGACTTCCTCAAAGAGCGGCCGCGCAGACAGGCTCACAGCCGCAGCAAAGCAATGAGACTGGTGACAAGCTTGTGGTGCAGCAGGCCATTTTGCCTTGCAAAATAGCACCAAATTGGAAACAGCCATAAAAGGCTTTTAGAATGGGATTTTCAACCCATTCTTTTTTGTTTCTTTTTCGCTATAATTTAGAGTAATTTAATTTCTATTCAGAAATTTATTTGAGAGGTCGAGAGTATGAGAAAGTGCATTTGCACAGGTAGGAAAGTGCTTGTGACACGGCGCTGCAGCCAAGAAGAGCGCCCACGGAGGGAGGAGTTGGAAGCAGAGGGAAGTTTACTGCTGTTATGGAGGAAATTACTGTTCAAAATTATTGTTTAGGTCTTACTGATGCCAAAAATGAATGGTTAAAGTGACTGTTCTATCGAATTTCACAAAAAGCCGTTTATCTCTGAATATTTTTTCTGACGCTGAAACCATGCTGTATTCAACTGCTAATGCTTACATAACTACTAACTCTACAAACTAACTCTTTTAGACAGAGAAAGCACACATTCTATTACCGTAAATTCCGGACTATAAGCCGCGGCTTTTTTCCCGTTTTTTGGCCTTTTTTGCCCCCTGCGGCTTATATAACGGTGCGTCTTATCTATGGATTTTTTCCAAAAAAAAAAAAAAATCTCTCTTTTTTAGCACTCTTTCTAACTATAAATCCACTTCTGTTTTAATTTCCTCTCTTGCCCTCTTTTAACAACATAACATAACATAACATAACACAACACAGGTAAGCAGAAAGAAAAAGACGAAGCAATCACGCCATGAATGAGGAAATGACTCACCTGCTGGAGGCTGGAGATACACCGCTTGGGCTAAACTTTTACTCCGTGAAACACTATCGATTAAGTCCGACATCGCTCAGAGGTTTTGAGCAGCTTGAAAACAAGTTTGAAAACGTGCAGAAGTCCATCCACTCACTCACTAAAGAAAATAATGCAACCGTGAAGAGTTTCACTCGTGTCCAGCCATCTGGCCGAGTTAGAGCCGAAGTCCCGAACACAGTGAGAAAACCTCCCGAAGCGGGGTGCATATTGTCCGGCCAGCCGACCGAGAGGCATGCGAGCCGGGCACTATTAAACAGTTGGGGTGTGTGAGGTGGCTGGCTGTGGAGGTGGCGGTTTCTCCTCCTCCTCCTTTCTCCCGTACAGCAGAGCGGACCCCAGGCTGCAGACAGCCCGGCCGCGGCGCACGTCCAGACCCCGGCCTGCCACCGAGGGCCATCTTCATCTGCCTACTCCGCTGGCCCGACCGTCAACTCATCCTCCAGGCTGCGGGGAAGAAGCCCCTCACCTGGGAGGGTACGCGCTTTTTCGTCCGGCAGGACTTCTCCGCGTTGGTGCAACAGAAACGCGCAACATACAACAGCATCATCGAGTCAATGGATATCGCTTTGGCGTACTGTACCCAGCGAGACTCGTCATAACCAGACCGGACTATCTTTAGCACTCTTTCTAACTATAAATCCACTTCTGTTTTAATTTCCTCTCTTGCCCTCTTTTCACCACACCGCGGACACTGTGTGCCCAGCGGCGGAACAAGAGCTCAAAGTGAAACTGCCGAATATCTTTTGAGTTGGACTGGTCAATAGTACTGTGAGTAACTAAAATAAAAAAATAAAAAACGGAATTCTCTCTTCTTTAGCACTCTTTCTAACTATAAATCCACTTCTGTTTTAATTTCCTCTCTTGCCCTCTTTTCACCACACCGCGGACACTGTGTGCACTGTAAAAAAAACAAAAAATACCACAATGTGTGATTTTGTCTGGGGATTAGTGACCTGACTTTTGTTTTGTTGAAATGTTAATAAATGGGAGCTTCCCCAAACAGCCATCGATCCCGACAATCCCCTCTGTGCACGAAGCCTTACATATGGTAATTAAACATCAAAACACCCGCGGCTTATAGTCCGGTGCGGCTTATAGAAGAAAAAAATAGTCACCTTTGAAGGTGCGGCTTATAGACCGGTGCGTCTTATAGTCCGGAATTTACGGTAGTTATTTTTAGATGATTGGTGTTCACGAAGTCCTAACAGAAAAGAATCCTCGGCTCTTGTAAAATGAGCCTAGAATCCTCAAAAAAAAAACTGGCAGAACCTACCTACAGCATTGAAAAAAGGCTGGCAGTCAATGTGTTAACATACATGATCACCACCAACCAAGCCACAGCAATTGCCAACAGAACAACAAGAACACCTCCGATGACTCACTTTAACATGAACCCCTTTTTATCATCAACATGGCAGCAAACCCAACCTTCAAACTTTTACAGAAATAATCCATCTTTCAATTTATGTAAAGACTGTGGAGTTTACATTGCTTGTTTTCTTAAGTCTACCCACATAACAAGTCTTAAGTCTACCCACATAAGAAGTCTTAAGTCTACCCACATAACAAGTCTTCAGTCTACCCACATAAAGTCTACCCACATAACAAGTCTTAAGTCTACCCACATAACAAGTCTTAAGTCTACTCACATAACAAGTCTTAAGTCTACCCACATAACAAGTCTTAAGTCTACCCACATAACAAGTCTTAAGTCTACCCACATAACAAGTCTTAAGTCTACCCACATAACAAGTCTTAAGTTTACCCACATAACAAGTCTTAAGTCTACCCACATAACAAGTCTTAAGTCTACCCACATAACAAATCTTAAGTCTACCCACATAACAAGTCTTAAGTCTACCCACATAACAAGTCTTAAGTCTACCCACATAACAAGTCTTAAGTTTACCCACATAACAAGTCTTAAGTTTACCCACATAACAAGTCTTAAGTCTACCCACATAACAAGTCTTAAAGGATAATTTTGTTTTTTTACACCACAGACCTTATTTCCAGCTTAAAATCTGATGTTTTACTTACCCAAATAGCTTTGGTTTCATTCGGATGTCCACAGAAGATTTTGAGCTCGGAGTAGCATCCTCAAACAGGCTATAACGGGAGCAAACGGGGCAAGGTGCATGCACTCTGTAAATAACACTTTTTCTGCCACGCCGCGGTCCATATCCTCATTATATGATACATAAATACACGTGAGGCTGTTTGTACGCCTCCGGGCTGTTCTGGTCTCCTCATACGGGTGTCTGTGAACCGTGAGAGCTACAGCGTCCACATGAACACCACCAATCACCATTTATTCTTGGCCGTGCAGCGGCTTGTTCATTCCTGCTGTCCCTCTCCCTCCTCGTCCGCTCTTCAATTTCGGCCAACTCTTCAATCATATACGCTGGCTCAAATCAATAAGGGCGGCCATCTTCAAGTTGTTGTGAACAAGACAATAGTCACGAGGGGAATGGCTCCTGTAAATTCAGAGCAGCCGGTGTGGAAACTCTCACGAGACGGGACGAACGAGATTTGGATTTACAGACCCAGTATGAGGAGACCAGAACAGCCCGGAGGTACAAACCTGGTACAAACAGCCTCACGTGTATTTATGTATCATATAATGAGGATATGGACCGCGGCGTGACAGAAAAAGTGTTATTTACAGAGCGCATGCACCTTGCCCCGTTTGCTCCCGTTATAGCCTGTTTGAGGATGCTACTCCGAGCTCAAAATCTTCTGTGGACATCCGAATGAAACCAAAGCTATTTGGGTGAGTAAAAGATCATATTTTAAGCTGAAAATAAGGTCCGTGGTGTAAAAAAATGAAATTCTCCTTCAAGTCTTAAGTTTACCCACATAACAAGTCTTAAGTCTATCCACATAACAAGTCGTCTGAGGCACCAAAGAGCAACCTTTAAAACATCTTTGAGCTTTGGTGTAGCATATTGCACTGTTTGAGCTTCATTCCAAAATGGCAACCTATTTATTTTGGTGAAATGTTGTGAAACACATCTCTCAATATTTCAGAAGCACAGATGATTCAAAACTCAAAAGCAGAACTAATTTATTTAGTAAGCAGTATAACGTAAGTAAGTAAACGCTTATTTTCAAAGGATGTAAATGTCCTTTTGGAATGAAACTCTCTGGGCAAGGACACGTACCAGGTGGTTTGGCCAATACATCCAGGTGTTTGTGCTCCATTGGTTTCGGTTTCTCTGCCGTGTAATAAAGGCAAAATATGTTAAACTCTTCATAAGCATTATGTTTATATTTTGTTATTTTACAGTTCAGGCAAACAATATATTAGTTGAGAGGAGACTACATGTATTGTTGAAATTTGCACCTACCAAATGGTCCTTTCTTCTTATACCACATCACAGCCAATAGAATCAACAGACTGCCGACAACAACAACAAGAACAACAACACCTCTGATGATAGGTCCAGTGTTGTCAGTCTGAACAGGGCGATCTAAAACACAGGAACAGTCACATCAGTCACAGCACCTGGGTTAAAGGTTGCGTGTATTAGTGACATTGTTTAATCGCTGCATCACTACTGTGGGACACAAGTTTTTCAGGTAAAAACAATTGACTTTCAAAATAATTGCTTCTTTGCGTTCCTGCACATCAGTTTAGTTGTCATTTAGTTTGTTTGGTCTTAAAACATAGACATGTTTTTAAAACACAAAAACATAAAACACAAACACACATCGAGGTGCACCTCACCCTCACACATCTCACATCACACAGTCACTTACACCCCATTTACACCTGGTTTTTAAATGTGACCTGTATCCGGATACGTTATGTGCATATTATCTGGATAAGGAAAAATACATGCTAATGCAAGGTGTAAACGCATCGTGATCAGAATGTGATCAGATCGGCCAGACCACATTTGGGGGTAGTCTGGCTCACATTGACTATGCTTACATGCACACAACAATATTCCACTATTATTCAGAAAATGACAATATTCTGAATTTGATAAGGGTCATGTAAACAGAATATTCCAGTTGCATTTTCTGAATTTGGCCTTTTTCTGAATTTAGCATTTTCCTATTAACTCATTCATGGCCAGTTTAGGACTGCCAATATTTAGCACAGGCCAAAGATTTTCATAATTGTTGGTCATCTTTCAAGACCCACAGTAAATTATCTATTAGCACCAAAGTGATTTGCAATACCTCAAAATGAAGATGTACGTCTCTGGGTTCACCAGGAAAAAAAAAGTGAGCTTTTAGCATGTTCTGTACTCTACTTATAGCCATTTATATACACCCTGTTTTCACCAAAAAGGTCTCTCTTGAGAAGACAAATAGGAGAAAAGGCCATTTGTGTAAAATACACAATCTCAGGCAGAACTCGCTCTCAATTCTTTTATTTTGAACTGTATTGACATCAGACATGTAAATATTATTCGTTATGACACAAATGACAGAAAATATATATATATATATATATATATATATATATATATATATATATACACATGAAGTGCTTTTTTTTACATTCAACAATAAAGTTTACTCAGTGTGAGTGAGTGTGCAGACAGACACACAGACAGACAGACAGACAGACAGACAGACACACCGACAGACAGACACACACACACACACACGATCGCCCTTTTATCTTCGTTGTGTGATTTCTAACCCCACATAGGATAAGCAATAACCACGCCCTGTGGCGCCGGGATTGGCCAGGAGCAACACTGGAGGGCACGCAGCCCAGCGATTTCATGAACCAACTGAATAGCTCTTGAGAACGGACAGCGGGCTGCTGTGACTGCCGCTTCTGCCTTGTTAGCTGTTCGTGTGTTTATTTTGTTTTGTTCTGGTCCACCCGTCCTCGTCCATGTCTCCCTGTCCTATCCTCCCTGCTATTTGATCGTTCCCGTTTTCCCCTCGGCTATTCAACACGTCCTCATCGCCCTCTGGATTACCCGTCAAACTGATCGATCATTTCCTCATTCCTCCGATGATCAAACACATCTCTGGATTACTTTCTCCCGTTTTCTCCCGGCTGGCACACAGGAAGGCGACCAGCTCGTGCAGCGCGCCGAGGGGCGTTTCAATGGCGTTTCTTCTGTCTGCACAAGGAAGCGTTTATCCGTTTTCTGTTTTTCCTCTTGCTCAATTTCAAAACAACAGCTGCGGTATGTGTTTGTTCACGTGTTGTCGGCTTGCCTTAGATGCCAGGGACCTGAAAACATGTCACAGGCTGGGGAAGTGTTTGAACTACGCGCTGTACTAATAAAAACAAAAACACGTCAAACACGTCATTGGCCCTCTGGGCTATTCCTGATAACACGTCAAAGACGTCTTTGGCCCTGAATGAGTTAAGACATCTGGGTTATTCCAGTATTATTCAGGTTTTAGGAGGATTCTTTGATCATGTATACAGCGCATTCGGAATATGGTTTTTACTGCAGTTTGCGATGCATATTGCCTGTTTGCAGTCAGCTGATGTGTGCTAGAAAGCACTAGAAGAGGTGATATGATGATATAATCCATCATCTCTGACATGCGAAAAGAAAAGCCCACATTTCTGATCGGGAGGAGATGAGAAACATCGATTTAAAGAGAGATATTTAAAGAGGGAGTGGTGCCCATGGAAGTCCACAATGCTTGCGAGCCTGCGAGGTAATAACGTAGGCTACTAACCTACTTTTTAATTAAAGACTTGGATCTGCGAATATTGCAACGCCAAAATTTCCAGCAGCAAGCTCATGAAATGGACCAAGTGATGCTGGTAAGAATAGCGCTGCTAATTGTGTGCATGTAAATGTAGTCATTGTGTTCAGATCTCTTTCACCCAATTTAGGTTTTTAAATGCGACCATTATCCAGATTACTTCTCTGGATACAGGTCGCATTTAAAAAACGTGTAAATGGGGTGTTATAGAAGCGGCTGCACCGCTTAGGCTACTAAAAATAAATCTATTTTGAATCAGTTCAGAATCAATAGACCCTTTTCACGGGGGCCATTTTGTGTCGAAAAGGCAGGGTAAGCAAAACACTAATGAGGGTTTCCAACTTCCATGTTTGGAAGATGGAAACCATCATCATCAATGATGGCCAGAGTGATGCCGCTGCACAAAAAGGGTAGCAAACTCGACCATGGGAACTATCGTCCAGTGTCCATCTTGTGTGTTCTCTCTAATGTCATTGAGAGGATTATCCATGAGCAAATTGACAGCTATCTTTCAAGCCATAACATAATCTATGAATTGCAGTCAGGCTTCAGGAAAAAGCACTCCACGGATACCTGTTTAGTATACCTAACTGATTTTATCAGAAAGGAAGTGGATGGGGGTAAAGTCTGTGGAATGGTTTTACTGGATTTACAAAAAGCTTTTGACACAGTTGACCATAGCATACTGTTGATGAAGCTAAAGGCAATTGGTTTCAACAATAATGCTATTAGCTGGGTGAGGTCCTACCTTACAGAGAGAATGCAAGTGGTCGATGTTGGAAGAACTCTCTCAGCGCCAAAGGCCACTACATGTGGGGTCCCCCAAGGCAGTGTGCTTGGCCCTTTGTTTTTCTTGCTGTATGTGAATGACCTTGTATCTGCTTGTGACACTAATTTATTTTTGTATGCAGATGACTCAGCGCTCCTTGTGTCCCACAGGGATAAGGCAGTGGTTGAAGAGATTCTGAGCAAGGAATTAGGCAGAGTGAGCACCTGGTTAGCCGATAACAAATTATCCCTTCACCTAGGGAAAACGGAGTCAATCCTCTTCGGATCCAAAATCAAGTTAGGCAGACTTTCAGCTCTGGAAGTGAAGGTAGGCGATTCTGCCATTACTGCCAAAGAGTCGGTAAACTACTTAGGTTGTGTCTTGGACAAATCATTGTCAGGGGAGAACATGGCTGTAAAGGTCCTAACCAAAGTAAACCAAAAACGTAAATTTCTAGCAAGAAAATCGCAGTTTTTAAATCCAAACACTCTGAAAACATTAGCTGAGGCCTTAGTGCAGTGCCACTATGATTATGCATGCACTTCCTGGTATAGTGGCTCACCACAACAAATAAAGCACAGACTTCAGACATCACAAAATAAGCTGGTTAGGACAGTGCTCAAACTTAACCCACGTACACATCTCAGCACATCGCATTTTGAAGGGCTGAACTGGTTACCTGTGGGAAAGAGAGTAGCTCAGATCAAGTTGGGGGTGGCCTTTAGAATAAGGCAAGCTACAGTCCCCTCTTATCTGCTAAATTATTTTAGCTGGGTGCGTGAGACTCACAATTATTCCACTAGAGGAAGCAATACAAATATAATTCCACAAAGATTTAAGAGTTCTATGGGGCAGAAATTCCTTTTTGTATACAGCAGGAGTGCTATGGAACCAGTTACCATCCTCTTGCAAAGAACTGGCCACAGAAAGAGGATTTAAGGCCTCCTTGAAAAAGTGGTTAGTGACTGCCTCTATCTGATAGACATATATTAGGTGGTCTAGGCGGCGATGGGTATTTGTATTTGTCTTGAGATTTGTTTGTATGTTTTGTTCATGGGCTATAAAGTAGCTCTCCGTCCTGGATGTTGCCTAATGTACACCCACCCCGCACTTGGCTCCCTATCCCCAGAGGTCCACAATGGAAATAAGCCTTTTGGCTTTATTGTGTTTTTAACCTCGATGATTTTTTAATTGTATGTATTCTTGCTGGGCAAAGATGTACGCATATCTTTTTGTAAATTGTCAAATAAATCCAATCCAATCCATTACTGTTTTGCTTGCACCTGAGTTTAACCTGCCTTTTTGACACAAAATGCCCCCAGTGAAAAGGTAGCCTGGTAAACCAGCCGGTCACATGATCTCACATTAGCCTGGTAAACCAGCCGGTCACGTGAACTCACATTTTATTTCGTTCTGCGGGACCGTCTGGCCTCAAGCCCTAGGAGGGCTTTAGCAGAAACTGCAAAGCAGACAAGTCAACCAGCGACTGCGCTCAGTGCCATGTGATTGACATTGACAGCGCAAGTTGGCCAATTAGGGACGTAGTTGATGATACAGGCCGATGCTGTAGCAAACTAGAGCCCGACCAATACTGGATTTTTGAGGCCGAGGCCGATACTGATACCGATATTAGGGAGTGAAAAAATGCAGATATCGATATATCGGCCGATATTCTTATATTATATATACACATTATATTACACTTTTTTTGCAAAGATCCCTCAAATATCACTTGACAAAGATATGACTTGATGTGACTATATGTAATGTCTAGGCACGATATTTTACAGCTCATCAATAAACTTTATTGTCCAAAATGACATCAATGCAATGAAACAGTAAACTTCACTGGGAATTTAATAATTAGAAATAACTAGAAATACAAAAACACAAATAGAATATAAAATATAACTTGAGTTAAGAAAAAAGATCAAATATACACAACATGCTATCTATAACTTAAAAAAATAAAAAATAAAATACAAAACAAAAAATCTGCAATATCGGCAAACATATCGGCCGATACCGATATATCGGTTATCGGCCAATATCGGGCTGATAATATCGGTGGACCGATATATCAGTCGGGCTCTATAGCAAACATGGCGGCTTCACTAGCAGTAACGTTAACATTAGCATAAACACAGCCATAAGTTATTGCAGAAATAGGGTTAGGGTTAGAGTTAGGGTCTGTACTTGCGTGCAGAGTTTCTCCGCGGAAAAGAAGTTTTCGCTATTCTTCCGACTGGATTTGGCAAAAATAATTTACAGCAGATTCAGCCATAACACTAATTCGCTAGCTTGCTAATGTTGCTACATGCTCTGCACTGAACAGCGCACTGCGATGGCGTCACTTGTTTTGTTACGCTGATTGGCTGAGGGTACTAATTTGCTAGCTTGCTAATGTTGCTACATGCTCTGCACTGAACAGCGCACTGCGATGGCGTTACTTGTTTTGTTACGCTGATTGGCTGAGGGCGTTTGTCAACGCAACTACTCCCGCCCCTGCAAGCACTGGGTGAAAGCTTCAGGCTAGACGGTCCCACAGAACAAAATGAAATGTGAGTTCACGTGACCGGCTGGTTTAACAGGCTTGTGAAAAGGGTCTATTATGAATGGATTTTTGGGAGACTGCTACTTCCATCAATCATGACCAACCAATCATCCCTTCTTAGTTAATTGGCACATTCAGTCCTCAACTCTCCACCGTGATAGCTGATGTGTGGTGAGCGTTCTGGCTGCTGTGCATCACCCAGGTGGGTGCTACACATCGATGGTGGATGAGTTGATTCCCCCCAGTATTTGAAGCACTTTTGCGTACGCAGGAAGGCGCTATATAAATGTAATAAATTATTATTTAAAACAACAAACAAAAGGAAGGTGTTGGTGTATTCCTGAGGGGATCATGGTATCCAGGCCCTCAAGGTTTTGACCCCGGCCTGGATACACTTTACAGAAATGGCTTTGTGAGCAGAACATTATGAGTTTGTGACCTGAACTGACTGGGAAAACCTGGGCAGAGTGAACCGAATGAGGCTACAGCAGCTATAGTAATAATACCGTCACACTGTAAGGGGCTTAACCTCTATCAGGTTGTACTGGGCAGCTCTTAAGCCCAATTTATGCTTTGTCTGTCGACACTTTTGAAACCGTCGCCGACAGAAATGAGGACTTGAGTGGACACTTTCAAGTGTCGGCGAGCAGTGTCTGCTACCTGGTGAAATGTCTAGTGTCGCTGACTACGTCACATAGTGTCGTGCAAGTGTGATTGGCTATATAGACGGCACGCGCTTGACTTCCTTGTTTTGGTTTTCGCTGAAAGAAATGAATGAACGTGTCCCCGCTATTTTTATCAGCCTGTCCTTGATGTATGACTTTGTGAAAATCACAAAGAACATCGTGACCAATTTCCCAGAGAGTAGAGAGAGAGGAGGTGAGTTGTGTGCTTGTGTGTCATTATATGCGGCTGCAGTTACATCTTGCCTCCAACGTGGTTTCACTGGCAGTCTGCACTAGTTCTCTGTCTGTAGCGTTCAAGTGTCACGTGACCGTTGAGCCAAGGAGAGAAGCATAAATGCAGCGACATGGGCGACACTTTATCTATTGTCGGCGACCATGTGTTGAGCGACACTTTCCAATAAGTATAAATTAGGCTTTAGTTGTGGATGTGTAAAATTGTATTTATGTGAAGAAGGATGATGCTGGTAAAGGACCATGCAGACAAAAAACAACAACACTATTCTATTTTGAAGGCTCTTACCCCACTCGCTGAAAACATACATGTCAGATGCTCTGTGGTTCACGTCACAGGTGAAGTGAGCAGAGTCAGTCTTTAAAATCTCAACCCACATCCTGAGCTGGTGGGTGTCATCTCCATTTGGGAGAACACCTGTGGACATCAACCCGTCCAGCTGAGTCACAACACGGCCGTCCCTCTTGATCTGCATCTCAATCACTTTTGCGTAGAAACCTGTGGCCATGCAGGTCAAGATGAGGTGGTCCTCAATTCTGCCCTGCTTTGAAAACATGTGCATCACTGGTGGAGCTGCAAAGACAACAAGGACAACTGAGTTAGCCTAGCTGTACCTGGTGGCCAGGCAGCTGCAGGTAGCAGTAACTGTATGCCACATATCACTGTTATCAGATATTTGATAAACACCAACCATCACATGAAAAAGACAACTGTTTGAAGTTGATTGCTAATCACTTATCAATAATATTGCTATTACTACAACAGCTACTACACCTAAAGCCAATAATGAGACCTCCCAGGATTCCACGATTGCTGAATTTACTGCAAATGTTTCTGTCTGTCCTGCAGAATATGTGTATGATACAAACACTCACATTAATGATAGATATGAATGAATGAATTAATACATTAATGATAATACTACAACAAACAATGATACTAATGGCAAAAGCAAACACTACTACATCGTTCTGACACATTCCATTTCAAAATCACAGTCCAATGCCAAACTTGTATTATGGTGTTCGCTGATAGTGGCTGGATGATTTGGCCACATGATGGTGTACCACACCAGTTCAGGCAGAACACTGAAGTCATGAACGTTTATCACCAGCTGTCCAATTCAACAGCTGACTCTCACCATCATTCACATTGAAACAAGTCAATGAGGTGCTCTTTATAGTCTGACAGCTCACCCTGCTGGTAAGTGATGCCACTGCTGCTGTTGACCCAGTCCACCTCCCCAACCTCCTGCTGTTATCTGTTCACAGGATGCTTGTACAGACTATCTCCAAATTATGTTTATTTCTTTATAAGGACAGCACACGTTAATCAACATTTCTGTAAATGTGCCAGTGTTAGCCAGCTGGCTCACTTTCAACTGTAGTCCTTGTGGCAAGATGTAAAATAAACCTACAAATCAATAACACCTACAAAATCAATACGATTTACAGTCAAGACAGTAAGACGCCATAAAGACACCAACAGCAACAGAACAAGAATTCACAAAACCAAATCGCAGGCCATGCAGAGCAACAGGAAACAGTTAAACACCATTACTATAAAAAGCAATGCACAGCAGCAAGAGACAACAGATCCAACTTTTGTATTATAACTGTTTTATAATTAAATTAAAACTGTTTTGATGTAGTTTTCATATGATTAAAGATATGTCTGCCTTGTGGGGTTTATGTTGCTCCCTGCAGAATCTCTCACATGCTGCCTGAATTCAGCCTTTTCCAACAATACAAGCATTACTAGTGTTCTGAATGGTCCAATCTCCTTTGATGCAAGTGTCTCTGACTGAACTATAGCTGAGACTACAAATATTATGATTACTGTAAGTAATGACAGTAGCTTTACAACTATATTAAAAACTTTAAGAAGCTACACAAATATGGATTAATACATACAGGCTTTCTTTAGCTGCTCCACGCTATATTTCTTGAACATGACGAGCCACTGGACACACTCATTCACCAGGTAGCCACTGAGGTACTGGTTCAGGACGTGGACCTCATCCCACTTCCTCTTGGTCGGTAGGCCATAGTTATCCGGGGCAATCCAGCGTGAGTTGGTGACATCAAAGGACAGGAAGTCATTTCCGTCGTAATTGTACAGCCACATGCCCCGGAGGAACTTGCTGGAGCCGTCAGGCTGGGTGTCGGCCACACAGCCGACCCTCCACTGAAGAACATGGGTGTCTGAAACCAGATGGATTAGCAATTTCAGACGTATAACTATAGGCCAATTATACATAGGGATGTCAACGGTTAACCGTTAATCGATTAACCGTCGCTAACGTCGTTGTTCGGTTATTGCTGTCGGTCTATCAGTTAATATAAAAAAATAAAAAATAACATTTTTTTTTTTGGACACGTTTTTTGAGTTTCCTTGCAGATTTTGCACAGTGTTTTGCATCATGCAACTATTTTGTTCAAATTTTGTTCAATTGTTGGCAGCAAATCGAAATAGGCTATATTTTGTTTAAGTTTTTATGCTGCAAAAGACAGTAGGCCTAATGTGAAAAAATCAAAAGAAATAACAGATTGTTGTTGTTGTAATGTTTACATAAACAGGAAATAAAGCTCTCAAAAATATATTTCCTTGTCATCCATATAAGAGCCAGAATGATTTTGGAATGATTACCTGATCAAAATGTGGCAATAAACTTATAAATTTCAGCAAAGCCAACAAAAAATAAAGGCATAATTCTAACACAAAAAGCATTAACATTTCAGCATCTAAATAGACACGCCTTGTTTGGGCATGAGCTCATTGAGTAAATAGACAATTTTTTTTTTTTTTATATTTAAAAATGATGAATTAACCGATAGGTTAATCGATTATTAGCGTCGGTTAATCGAAAGTGAAATTAACCGAAAATTGACATCCCTAATTATACAGCTGTCAACATTGGAGCTGCGTGCGGAGCGAGGAGTCAGAAAGCCGGGAATGACAGAAACAAGATGAAAACAAGAGAAACAAGATGGACATAAACACAAAGTTAGCGAGGGGAGAGCTTCTAACAGTCTCCAATGCAGGAGTAGGGAAAGATCCATACTTGAAACATTTCAACCTCGTTACAACTGTTGAAAACAAACCCATCGGCCATACATTGTGAGGACACTAACGTTATTCAATGCAGCTAAACGGTAAGTCTGCTGTTTTAATTTCGATATGCTAGCAGTTTTTCCTCTACAAAAATGTTCAGGCCTGGAGGGATTTCGAAACATTGGGCCCCTCGCTGCGACGCTAAACTTTTAGCTAACCTGTTCGCAATGGCATCCCAAGTATCATCATACTATTATGGGATGCGAACAGTTGTATTATGGGATGTGCGTTTCCCAGGCAAGGACACACATTGATATGTTTTGGAACAGCGCCGGACACTGGCACAATGCTCCTAAAAGCAAAATGCTTATTGTTTTGAATGATTTGTTTTGATGTCAACACCAGTATTGTTGTATTGTAATAATATGCCATAAAGGTTTATTGAAATTTTGGGGAGAGCAGGGAAAAAAAATAAAAAATCATATATATATATATATATATATATATATATATATATATATATATATATCCTGCTCACCCCAAACATATATATATATATATATATATATATATATGTATATATCAGCACAGGAAACAAAATCAAATATCTATTTGCAAAAAAAAATGCTGGCCTCTCTCTCTCAGAGAAAGAAAACATGTCTTATTATTGTTGCAAGTTGGATTTTGATAGGCTACGGTAGTCAAGTGATTGCAGGCGCATCATAGTCGGTGTGTGTAAGAGGGGGAGAGGGACAGACAGAGAGAGAGCTGTCCATTTTACAGCCTCCGCAGCATGCACAGCACAGAGAGAGAGAGAGATGTGTCGGCACATCATGATATTGGCATCGGGCCATTTAATTTCATAACTCCTCGGGGCCGGGCCTGAATGTCACGGGCCGGGGCGGGCTGGGGCTGGACTGGCCCCAGGGGCATATTCTGAGCCTCCAGGTACAGCCAGCTAGCTGCCTGGAAACTATTCCTACATCTATCAAGAGTAATGACATCACAATGGGACCTATGACGACATGTGACATTTCCGACAGATGACGTCATAACCATCCAGATGGCAATATGGCTAGGGGCTGGGTATCGGTTTGATTCGGATTCACAAGGTTCCGAATTGATTAATCACGATTTGATTTGATTAGATTTCGATTCGGTCAGTGATACTAAAACATGGTTTTTGAGCTGTAACCTGAATTACATGACTGTCCGGTTATGTAACACATCAATACTGGTATTAATATTGACATTTGACAGCAAATATGAAATATCAGACGGTACTTAATGGCTGATACTGTTGGAAATGGCAAGGACCAACCCCCGTCCCAGAATGTTGACAGTATTGCATCTTTCAAAAACTAGGCGATTCTTAGGCTTGCCCGCGGTGCTGCGCGGCCTTGCCCGTCCTGCAGCTCGCATTCACAGCTTGGCCGCTGCACGGCCTTGCCCCCTCTCCTCTCTCCCCCTCAGTCTCTCTCGTGAGCCTCAGACTAGGGATGTTCATCAATTATCGAAAATCGATAATTGATCGTTAAGGATTGGAATCGATCCTGTGGCATTTGGATCGATTTTTTAATTATTAAAAAAAAAAAAAAAAAAAAAAAAAAAAAAAATTTTTGACTAGGTTTGGGTGGAATTCGTTCCTCCTCGCCCCACTCCATTGCACAGCTGACTAACGTGAGGTGGAGCTTCATATACGGTAGTCTCTATTTTTCTGGCTGGGCATGGGCCTTTGTGCCAACAAAACTGTTTTAAACATGGGAAATTCACACCGGCATGCGCCGGGGACAGCAGTGTTGGAGAGGAGACACATTGAAATAAAGAGTTCATTGAGGAGAACACGTTGTCTTTCGTATTTTCTGCCATAGGCATTATTCATTTTGTAAAAAAAAAATATATATATATATATATATATATATATTGAAAATATTGAAAATTTTCTAAGTATTAATATGATCGTTAATTTTCACCGATTATCGATTTTGGAAAATTTTCAAAATGAACATCCCTACCTCAGACTGATGGACATCATCACTGATGACACCATCACTGATATCACTGATGACATCATCACTGATGACATAATCAGTGATATCACTGATGTCATCAGTATGTGTGTGTGTGTGTGTGTGTGTCTGTCTCTTGTGTGTGTGCCTGTCTGTCTCGTGTGTGTGTGTGTGTGTGCGTCACTGATGATGTCACAATGCCTCCGACATCAGTGATGATGTCACAATTTATGACATCACTGAACTATAACCGTGTGTGTGAGTGAATTTATGACATCACTGATGATGTAATCAGTGACATCATCACTGAACTATAGCCGTGTGTGTGTGTGTGTGTGTGTGTGTGTGTGTGTGTGTGTGAGTGAATGTATGACATCACTGATGATGTCATCAGTGGGACAGACAGAGAAACAGACAGAGCCCTAGCTCCCATACTGATGATGATGATGATGACGATGATGATATGCTGTGGGCAGAAACAGCTTCAAAATGAGTGTTTAGTTACTCTTTTAAATTGATAATACAGAAGATTTCAGTTTTCTTGTCTGACAACACCAATGGCCATGAGCAGTAATTGCAAATGAGATCCACACAGTGGCGCATACTGTATGTGATGTGGAGCTTTTTTTCTTCTTCTTCTTAATACATTCAAGTTGGCCAGTGGGGGCAGTAATGCAACGCTTGGACGCAGGGCCCGAAATTAGAGCCCGCCACCCGCCAATGGCGGGCATATTTTAGCTTTGGCGAGTTAGGTTTGGCGTCTCTCCGCCACGTGGCGGGTCGCAAAATAGTCGTCATGTAATATTAAAACTGTGTGTAGCCGCCTGTGTCTTTTTCCGACTGTTAAACGCTGGGAGTGCGCTGGGAGTGCGCTGGGGAGCGCTGATCCCAGCCACAATATACAAGGAAGCAGTCTGAAATTAACGTTAGTTCACTGCGGTAGTATAACATGAGTGCTTCCTGAGGCTGTTTCATTCTAGCTCTCGCGTATAGGCTACCAAACGTGACTGTGGAATGAAATGCAGTCGTCAATTTAGCGGAGGTAAAGTGACAGCCTAACGTCGGGCGAATCAATCAATCAATGAATCAATCGCTCGCACTTGTTGCCGACACTCGTATGATACAGTAGTATATATAATGAGGATATCATAGTTATGTGTGTTTTGGTGCGCAGCTGGCTAATACGAGTGCTTTGTGAGACTGTTTCATTCTGGCTCTGCCTTATAGGCTAGTAGGCTACCAAACATGACTGGAATGGAATGCAGTCGTCAATTTAGCGGAGGTAAAAAGCGTCTTTTAACCTCTGCTAAATTGACAGCCTACATCGGGCGAATCAATGAATCAATCACTCGCGCTTGTTGCCGAGCTCGTATGACGAGGAGATGAATCAAAATGCTTACCACCAATAAAGCCGAAGGGGAGCCGAGAACGAGTGCAGGAGAGCTAACGCAGGTGCCAGGTGTGAGTGGGAGAGAAAGGTGTGTAGCCCAAGTTGTGCGCTGTCTGCTGTGCACTGAGACTGTCGCAGTTATTACTTTTAGCTGCGTTTTTTTTTTTTACAACAATTTAAGCTCAAGATTGACTTGACATGTATTGATAAGATTGACTTGACATGTATTGATTAATCAATCATCAATCAATATATTTAAATAATTTGCTTCAAATTTTACTCTGGCCTCTTATTTAAGTGTGTATTCTTTAACGTAATACCTTATCTACTTGAAATGTACTGAAAAAAATTGATATATATGGATATATGTGACACAAAAATGCGTGTTTTTTTTGGGCCGGTAAGAAATATGCTTGGCGGGTAGATGTTTTCCATCTACCCGCCACTGGCCGGTGGGTCAAAAAGTTAATTTTGGGCCCTGCTTGGACACCAACACACCCCACTGAAGATCGCTATGACACATGGGCGGCTGGGCGGGTGGGGTGTGTGTGTGTGGGGGGGAGATTTGAGCTGTCAAAACAGGGCTTAAAATTCACTTTGCAAACTGGGGGGGAATTCTAGAATGTTATGAATTATAGATGTTGGGGGGGATCTATAGACTTTGGGGGTAATTTTTTCAGCCGATACTATAACAGACTGTCCTGTCCGATCATAAGTTCACATTTTTGTATTTAAAAAAGGAAGTTCACCTGTAGTTTATGCACACCTGAGTCTAAATTACTTCGGCTTTTGTCATTGTGTTTTATCTGCAGACTAAGCAGTCATAGGCTTTCGGTTCTATCAAAGCCTTTATTCTTTGTATGAGTGATAAACTTTACTAAAACACTCATATCATATTATATCAGAAGTGTTCTTTGTTTTGTGTTCACAATAGTGATGTCAGTTAGATTTGGTCACATCTGCCTTTCTTACCGTCATGTTACTGGCAAAGTTCTATTGAAGTGAATGGGAAAGTCTGTCCCACTATAAACCATTATCTGTGTCGTTTCACTTTATTGAAAATGTTTCCACCTGATTAAAGAAAAGACATTATGTGTTGTCTGATGTTTTTATGTATTACATAAAATATTACATGTTTTCTTTAATCATGTGGAAGCATTTTTCAATCAAGGTGAAAGGCCACAGATATTATGGTTTATAGAGGGACTGACTTACCCTGCAATTTAACGTTAGCTCCCGTTAGCTACTGTATAGCCGTCTGTTTATGGAGCCACCGACCGACACAAAACCTTGACGTTTCATTTCGGGTAAAACATGAGGGTTTTTTATATGGATTACGCCAGCTCTGAGAGTATGAAGATCTTTGAATGCGGGGATATTTGGTCACAAGAAGTGGTTTGCTGCTTGCCGAGTGGGGAGGCTACGCCTGAAGCAACGTTCAGCAAAACAGTCCGTCGTCAAATGTGTCCGACCAGTTCTCCGTAACGTTGGTTCCGCACCGTCAGCTTAACATAACATCAAAACAAACAATTGCGCGACTTCTCCCGCATTATAAATTACAAATCTGTGGGAATTGACAAAAATATGCGCGATTCTCGCAGTCCCGCCCCAAATTTTAAGCCCTGAGGAACAAAAGGCTCGCTCCTGGCCAATCCTGGCGCTTGACTGCTGCGTAGGCGGGCGCAGGGTGTGACCTGCCCAAATCTCCAGTGGGATCATAATAACGCTTAGAACACGGCTCTCTTGAATACTCGATTCTGATTGGTCAATCAACAAGATTCACCGGTCATTATTTCTCGACAACCGACCGCTGCTCTGCCACACCTGGATTAATCAGTTGATAAGAGCCTTTTGTCAGCAGACACTACTAATTAGGCCAACCAGTTGCAGCTGTGGTGTCTTGTGTGCCAATTACGAATGAAACCGCTTTGTCGTTGAAAACGCTATTAAAAAATCTATTTGAATAATTATTTTTGTCAGATTATTGAATGATTTAGTTGTAGGCCGTGTTCTAAGTGGGATAATGTATAGTGAGCCGGTGATTACTGGGGAAATAATGACCTTCAGGTGAATCATTAAGCCCTCCGCTGCGCGTCGGGCTCAATCATTTACCTGTCGGTCATTATTTCCCCAGTAATCACCGGCTCACTATGCAAACAACAGCAACTTGCTTCGACTCCGCCTACCCTCGCTGGCGGGTGCTGGGTGATGGGAAACACGTCAAGAACTGTGCGCCACTTGTGATATCTTTGTTTTTTTAGTTTGGGGGGCGGGGAAAGTGTCGCCACAGACACAAGTTCATAAAAGTTGCAATACAGAGAGATGCAAGAGCTTTCATCAATGAGCCATAGGCTCAATCACCATTGTGTTAACTCACTTGACGATATATAGAGACTTTACAGACATTTATTTACGTGAACATTTTCCGTATTATCACTTTAAGTTCAAATACAAATTTTGCTTGGATATCAAAAATAACAAAAGCTGTAAATTGTACTAGGAACTCTAACCTGGTGCATTATTAACACATTGACTGCCAGCCTTTTTTCAATGCTGTAGGTAGGTTCTGCCAGTTTTTTTTTTGAGGATTCTAGGCTCATTTTACAAGAGCCGAGGATTCTTTTCTGTTAGGACTTCGTGAACACCAATCATCTAAAAAGAACTAATAGAATGTGTGCTTTCTCTGTCTAAAAGAGTTAGTTTGTAGAGTTAGTAGTTATGTAAGCATTAGCAGTTGAATACAGCATGGTTTCAGCGTCAGAAAAAATATTCAGAGATAAACGGCTTTTTGTGAAATTCGATAGAACAGTCACTTTAACCATTCATTTTTGGCATCAGTAAGACCTAAACAATAGTTTTGAACAGTAATTTCCTCCATAACAGCAGGAAACTTCCCTCTGCTTACAACTCCTCCCTCCGTGGGCGTTCTTCTTGGCTGCAGCGCCGTGTCACAAGCACTTTCCTACCTGTGCAAATGCACTTTCTCATACTCTCGACCTCTCAAATAAATTTCTGAATAGAAATTAAATTACTCTAAATTAGAGCGAAAAAGAAACAAAAAAGAATGGGTTGAAAATCCCATTCTAAAAGCCTTTTATGGCTGTTTCCAATTTGGTGCTATTTTGCAAGGCAAAATGGCCTGCTGCACCACAAGCTTGTCACCAGTCTCATTGCTTTGCTGCTGCTGTGCGGCTGTGAGCCTGTCTGCGCGGACGCTCTTTGAGGAAGTCTGGTTGGACTCGCTCGCTTCTTGGAGTTTTGGTTGAGAGCTTTGATAAAGCTTTTACGATTCTGGTCATATTTATGCTGCGTGTTTCAAAGTGTGTTCCATCCGTAATATATTATGCAAATTTGCAATCCCGCACTGCCAGCAATCAGCGCGAAAACGAAAGCGTTTTCGCCAATCCATTTTCATGAGAATGGCTTCGTCACACTGCTTTTTGCTTGCCTTCCTCCTTCCTTGTCGCCACTTAGTGGGTCGGTGGAATGGGTTGTACACGTTGTACACGTCCAATACTTATATAAGAGATGTAAAAGGGTTAGATGCACATCCCACCGTCAAAAAAAAAAAATCGATTCTGACGACGTGTTGTTACGTCGTTGGCAGTCAACAGCTGGATTCTGAAAACGTGTTAACACGTCGTTGGCAGTGAACGTGTTAAAAAATATGACATTAAGAATTCACCCCAAAGCAGTTACAAAATACAAATTTACTTTTTAATTTATTTTTGTCATGACCATTTGGCCCACAATCAACACATGTTGCAGTGTAAACTACAGCCCTGAACAACACAATACTGTGCTATGTGCTGCAAGTTGTGCAGGTGGTCAGCGTGACTGACACCACCAGTGCTTTCTTTAGTAATGCAGTCAGTCACTACTCGATATCAAAACAAGAGATGAGGCTCCACTCGTCGTCGTTTATATAGTGAGAGGTAACAGCCATGTATGATTCCGTTTAGGGGTGTCAAAAATAATCGATTATAAGATGCATCGCGATGCGGACGTGCACGATTCTGCATCGATTCACAAATGTCAAAAATCTATTTTTATTTTTTTATAATCAAATAAAATATAATGGAAGCCGTTGTTTATTTTAATTATGGATCATAATACAATGCAATTCCAAATGCACTTTTATTTTAAAAGTAGCCACACAGTGAGAAAAAAGAAAGTGAGAAAAAATAAATCAAAAAAGTGATGCATCGATTTAAGATGCATCGATAATCGTAATCGAATCGAATCGTAGCCCTCTGAATCGTAATCGAATCGAATTGTGAGGCCAGTGAAGATTCACAGCCCTAATTCCGTTGCCATGGATGTCCAGGTGTCACAGGTGATGCCGCTGACTCTGGTGACTGCAGTTTTGTTTTGATGCTTTGTTTCACAGATTTATACATGTTTGGGATTATGTCTACAGTCAGATGTTTGTGTTGCACCATAACGTAGTGTGGTCACTGTTCGAGTACCTTCAGGAGCCTTTTGAAGCCTTCATTTTTCACATCAGAATACGGGTGTATATCCTTTCATACGAAAGTTGCGAAAGCCTCGGATATTTTTAGGGCACGTGGAGAGTTGGCTGGAAATTCTAATGAATTGTTCAGTGTATTTTGTTTCAGTCCAGACTTCAGATAGCAGATCTGGATGATGTCTCATCACGTAGTTTCGGAGATTTGTTGTATTCCTGCAGCACTTCACACACGGAGCCGCTCGGTTGATGTTGCAAATCGCTTTGCTTTTGTCAAGCTTGTTTTTGTTTTTGAATCCCGAAGACGTATCTGCCTTTAGGGGTTGCCGGCATCCGCCATGTTGCATGTGTTGACTTCACCAAGAGAGATCGCTTTGCGCATGCGCGAAGAACGAGAGGCAGAAGCTGGTGGTGACGTGAGGCTGCCGGGGATACGGTTCACCGGGGAGGGGGGGGGGGGGGGGTTGCGGAGGGATAAATCTCTGGGCATATTAATCGATATCGAAGGATTAAAATAAAAATTGATTAAAAATCGGAGAATAATTTTTTTTCAACGCTGCCCTACATATGCCCTCCGCGAGGTCTGGTACATTCCCGGCTCCAAGAGCCCGGCCAGATCTCTCCAACACAAAGAGAAGGCAAGAAGACCGAGCTGTACAAGCCATGGGTTGTTGTCAACAAGAGAAACAACTGCATTCTAACTGCGAACTGTACCTGTATGGCTGGGTAAGTTAACTAGTTTCATATTATACCAGAAACTTCACTCTGGCTTTAAAACTGAGCCTGCTGCAGCTTCTGAAAGTAAATGTTCGAAATTTTGATATTTCCCAAATATCACGATATTTCCGGAAATCGGCCCAATCCGGATACTCCTCAGGGTTAATGTGTATATGTAAAAACTGTTTACTGCAACCAATGTTCTAATGGCTTGCAACCAAAGACGCCTACGGCTTACGATTCTGGCGTCCCACTGCACAACACGAAGACATGTCTAGCTCGTCTAGCTTCCAGCCGCAGATCTGCTACTTCCCAGAGCTGCGCGTACTCTGTCTTTCTACATTAGTCTTGCGCATCTGATGCTGCATGATGTCAGTGTGACGTAGTATAGTTCACCTTTACTGTGAAAATAATAAAAAATTCGGCAAAAGGTGGAGTAGCAACCAGGATAAATTAATTAATTAGCACTAATGGGGGATAAAAATGGGATAGAAAAATTGGGGGGGGGGAAAATAAATAATAAAAATAAATAAGTAGAATAAATTGCAGGGCGGCTGTAGCTCAGGAGGTAGAGCGGGTCGTCCACCAATCGCTTTGCATAAAAGAGGTTGGTGGTTCGATCCCCGCCTCCTCCAGTCTGCATGTTGAAGTGTCCTTGGGCAAGATACTGAACCCCAGATTGCTCCTGGTGGTGTGCAGCACCCTGCATGGTAACCTGCCTCCATCGGTGTATGAATGTCTGTGTGTATTAGGGTTGTGCGATGTCAGGAATTTATCCATCGTGATTATTCCACAGTGAACCATCGTGATCCACGATGGCATCGTCATTGGCGGGGGCGGGGGGAATAATTAATTATTTATTAAGTCGCTGCGGTGCGGTAATGCCATTCATTGCAATGCGTTCATTACAACTGGACAGCTGAGCTCTTCACGGAGACCAGCGGGCTTCGATAGGCTACTAAAGCCTCTGTGCACAGAGCAGCACAGAGCCAGGTGACTGAATGAAGCAGTGGCTCTCACTACCAACAATTTGAACGGCGCAAATAACAAAACGTTAACGTTACAGGTCCTCACCAACAACGTGTGTGTGTGTTGAATTTAACTAGCTGGCAGTAAACTGACTGAATTACTGGCTGATATAACGTTAGATTGTAGCCTCAGCAGCAGCAACTGTGTTTCTCTCTCAACTCTCCTCTCATCAAATCGCTCTCATTAGGTTCAAAAGCCCACGCGAATCTAACGTTATATCAGCCAGTAATTCAGTCAGTTTACTGCCAGCTAGTTAAATTCAACACACACGTTGTTGGTGAGGACCTGTAACGTTAACGTTTTGTCATTCAGACTGATGCGTCTAGCGTTGAGGCTACTGCTGTGAGCGACTTCAACTTTCACTTTGGAAACAGGCGAGTTAAATTCACAGTTGAAGACTTGTACTCTGGGTTGAAAACAGGAAAGAACGTGAGGTTTCTTCTTTGTCTTAAAAGTTTTCGCAACAAAAGAACTGACTTCTCATGCGCGGGGGACGCCCCGGCGACATTAAACAAGCACACCCAGTGCAGAGAAGCACTAAAGAGGAGGAGGGGGAGGGGAGGCTTCTCTGAGTCTGAACTGGGCGCGCTCGTTTAATGCTGCCGGCGCGTCCCCCACACGTCACGGTGAGTGGTATTTTTTATTATTAAAACGTCACAAATTTATTTCGAACAGATAATTAATCACGATGATCCGATGTAGACGGCTCAGAGGTCGATGGGGGGTCGGCCAATCACGATGGTCGATGCCATCGTCCATCGTGCCAACCCTAGTGTGAATGGGTGAATGTACCTGCTGATTGTAGAGCGCTTTGGATAAAAGCGCTCTATAAATGCAGGCCATTTAAAAAGAATGACCAAATTACAGTTTCTCTGGCATTTCCTCCTTTGTTGTTGTATCGAAAATGTACTGAACCATGAATTTTGAACAGTTAAACAGTTTCTACAGTCAGATGTTACCCAAGATTCCATACTAATGTTGTTTGTTTAACAGATCGTACCCGTGTCATTCTGCCTCATGCGTGCCTTCAGGATGTCGATGTTGTCTTTAAACCACTGCTCTTTGCTCTGGCGGGACCGTGTGCCTTTATCCCAGTAGTCTGCATCCAGCTTCTCCTCCATCCAGGCCTGTTTTGGAATCTTCTTCTGGCTCGTGCTGTCATAGTAGTCAATCATCCGGCCGTCCAGGAGACCCATGGCCGTGAACTGGTGGATGCCAGGGAGCTGGACGTCCTTGGAGAAGGCCGTGTAGATATAGATGAGGGAGTGTTTCTCTGAGAGTCACAGACAGGGAGACAGACAGACAGAGACAGATGGTTGGACAGACAGACAGACAGATAGTTAGACAGACAGTTAGACAGACAGACAGATAGTTAGACAGACAGTTAGACAAACAGACAGTTAGACAGACAGACAGTTAGACAGACAGACAGAGACAGATGGTTAGACAGACAGACAGATAGTTAGACAGACAGATAGTTAGACAGACAGTTAGACAGACAGACAGATAGTTAGACAGACAGACAGACAGACAGACAGACAGACAGACAGACAGTTAGACAGGCAGACAGACAATTAGACAGACAGATGGTTAGACAGATGACTAGGGCTGCAACAACTAATCGATTAAATCGATTAAAATCGATTACTAAATTCGTTGGCAACGAATTTGATTATCGATTCGTTGCCCTTTTGGCAAAAAAAAAAAAAAAAAAATCCCCCCCCCCCCCATATTTCATTTGAGTTAAATTCAGATTATTGAAACTGGATTAGCCTGACCAGTTCTACTTGTTTAACAAGCTGAAGCATATGCTCTGCCTGTAATTCAAGAGAAGTCTGCCTTTTAATTTCATATTTAATTTTAGTTCAATTCAGATGATTGAAACTGGATTAGCATGGCCCTAGTTTAATTAAAAGTTATGACCAGTTTAACTAAAAATCATATAGCCTGCCTGTGATTCCTTTTGATTTCATATTAGTTAAATTCAGACTATTGAAACTGGATTAGCATGACCAGGTTAACTTGTTTTATTATTATTATTATTATTATTATTAATAACTTGTTTAAAAACATATAGGCATGGAATTCAAGATAAGTCTGCATTTTATTTCATATTTCATACAGTTCAAATAAGACTTTCTGAGCATGACCAGTTTGACTTGTTTAAATTTAAAAACATATAGGCCTGTAATTCAAGTCTGCCTTATTTCAATTGGTTTTTAGCCCTAGTTGCACTTCTGTTGCACTTTTTTGTTCATTTGAAGTTTATAACAGTGCATGAAGGCATTGTGTATTAAATTAATGCGCTATTTTTGGTGCAATTAATTTGAGTGGTTCAAAAAAAAATCCGAAATTTGGGTCGCGACTTCATGACAAGGAAAATAGTGGGTCCTGAGGCTACACCAGTTGAGAACCACTGCGTTAAAGCACTTTATTTAAGAAGATATGAAGATATCTTTTGCACTTACACCATACATTTGTATGTATTTTGTATTCGTTCATGCCCTGTCAAAGCTATTTGATGTAGCAAAGCCCGGTGAGTTTTTGTTTAACAAAAAAAAAGTTGTTTTTCAATAAATGGATGGAAACAATATCAGTGCATTTTTTAATCCGATTAATCGATTAATCGAACAAATAATCGACCGATTAATCGATTATCAAAATAATCGTTAGTTGCAGCCCTACAGATGACAAAAAAATATGTTCTTGTATTTACATCTCATTACTTTTACTTCCTGGGAAACAGAGTATTGTTATTGATGACATCGTGCTGTACCAAGAAGCACAAATAAAAATTCCAGAAATATATCGGGTCTATATAAATCAAATCACTCATCAAAACATCTTAGCCAGATAATGGTCATGGCTTTTAAGTTATAGCATCGGTTATCATGTCATTTCCTTCTCACAACGTCATCAAATTCACCATTGATTACAGTCACTTTAACGGTTTATGATGTTCTATATGGTATCATTATAATCCTTGACCATGAAAACGTTGGGATAGACATCTCCTTTTCTGTGTTAGCATGTGTGGTTTAGCAGATATGATAACTACATAATATGGCAGAATTAAAATGGCCGCCACAAGGCATTTTTGCGATAGCTAAATGTTCAGGGCCCCTTTCATGCTTTTACGAAAAAGGGAACATCATTTTCACACATCATCTGGACACACAGGAATCAGGGTTTTATATGGGGGTAGGTTTGTTTACAGAGTGATAACTATCCTTAACTCATTCACCGCCAATGACGTCTTTGACGTGTTATCAGCAATGGCCTTCCCCGCCAAGGACGTGTTTGACGTGTTTTTGTTTTTATTGGTGCAGCGCCTGCAGCAAACACTTGCCCAGCCTGTCACACAGACACAGGTCCCTGCCTTCAAAGGGTAGCCGACAGCACGCGATCAAACACATACCGCAGCTGTTGTTTTGAAATTGATGCAAGAGGAAATGCAGAGAACGGGTAACGCTTCCTTGTGCAGACAGGAGAAACATTGAAACGCCGAGCTGGAGTCGCCTTCCTCTGTGCCAGCCAGGAGAAAACGGGAGAAAGTAATCAAGAGATGTGTTTGATCATCGGAGGAATGAGGAAATGATCGATCAGTTTGCGAGGGCGGTGAGGACGTGTTGAATAGCCGAGGGGAAAACGGGAACGATCATAGATATGACAGGGAGACATGGACGAGGACGGTGTACCAGAACAAATCAAAATAAACACAGGAACAGCTAGGCAGCAGCGGGCAGAAGGCACTCACAGCAGCCCGCTGTCCTTCTCAAGAGCTCTTGGGCTGCTCGCCCTCCAGTGTTGCTCCTGGCCAATCCCAGCGCCACAGGGCGTGGTTATTGCTTATCCTATGTTGGGTTAGAAATCTAAAAGGGGGATCGTGTGTGTGTGTGTGTGTGTGTGTGTGTGTGTGTGTGTGTGTGTGTGTGTGTGTGTCTGTCTGTCTGTCTGTCTGTCTGTCTGTCTGTCTGTCTGTCTGTCGGTGTGTCTGTCTGTCTGTCTGTCTGCACACTCACACCGAGTAAACTGTATTGTTGAATGTAAAAAAAAAAGCACTTCATGTGTGTATATATATATATATATATATATTTTTTTTTTGTCATTTGTGTCCTAACAAATAATATTTACATGTCTGATGTCAATACAGTTCAAAATAAAAGAATTGAGAGTGAGTTATGCCTGAGATTGTGCCCTTTTACAAAAATGCTTTTTTCTCCCTTTTCTCTTCCCAGACAGGCTTTTTTGGTGAACATGGGGTGTATAAAAAGGGTTATAAGTAGAGTACAGAACATGCTAAAAGCTAACTTTCTTTTTGGGGGTGAAAGTAGAGACTTAGATCTTCATTTCGAGGTATTGGACATCACTGTAGTCCTAGTACAGAATTTACTGTGGGTCTTGAAAGATGACCAAACATTATGGAAATACTTGGCCTGTGCCAAAAATGCCAGTCAGATATTGGCAGTGAATGAGTTAAGCTACCAAATCGGTAGGGTTACCAACATACCAAAATATAAACTAGAGACATGTAGGAAGACAAAAATAACAAAATCGTGCGGTCACCTCACGAGTCCGAAAAGAGGCATTGGACAGGGGATCATGTCTATGTTCCCCGGGTTCTATGTTCCCCAGGTTCTATATTCCCCGTTTTTCACTAACCCTAAACCTAACCTCCCCCAGACCCTAACCCAAAACCTAACCTCTCCCACCACCCCCACGCCTAAACCTAACCTCAACCAGACCGGCTACTGACTGCCTTTCCGAAGCCCTGCCACTCCGAACGTTAACTTCCATTATTCGGACTGGCGGTCGTTCACCTTAGAAGCCGCAATGCCGACCTTAGGTTTAGGCGTGGGGGTGGGAGAGGTTAGGTTTTGGGTTAGGGTCTGGGGGAGGTTAGGTTTAGGCATGGGGGGAGGTTAGGTTTGGCGTGAAAAACGGGGAATATAGAACCCGGGGAACATAGACATGATCCCTTTCTGAGTGCCGATATTTCGGAGTGGCAGAACGTCGGAGTGGCAGCACGTCGGAGTGGCAGCATGTAACCCCCCAGACCCTAACCCAAAACCATGAGGTGTCGGTCTCGTGAGGTGTCGGACTAGGGGGCAGTCCCCCCGATGTCTGCATTGGCCCATAACAAGGAAATAGAATAAACTGTTGCGCCACGTTTTTCACTTCCTCGTTTATAAATGTCTGACACTAAACAGTCAACTCACCTCCTCCCGCCGGGTCGGAACTGAACCACAGCTGGATCAGACACAAACAGAACCAGGCCCGGGCTGTCCACGGGTACATGGCCACATAGCGCTGCTTTAGAAGTCCCAAGATGTTCCGTTCAAAACACGACAGTTTAGCAGAATCCAGTCCAGTCAGCTGTGTGCTCTGTGTGCTCTCAGCAAATATAAGAGCTAGCGAATATAAGAAGTTCCGGCGAACTTTTTCAAAGTAAAAGAACGAATCTGCACAATTATAGAGCAGACAGAGGCGATTGAAAAATGATTATTTTCCAGATAAACTAAGCATTTAAATGAAGCTATACAATACAAATGATGTTTCTGTATGACAATAACTGTTTAAATAACATTGAGAACGTTCTTCTCAGTATCTTAATAGATAAAGTTGTTCACTGGAGTGCATAGCCTTTACAAATTGGATACTGGACAGGTTTGTGTTCAAAATGGGAGCTTGCCAAACATATGCACGCGCTCGTGTAGACGTCCTCTATGACATCCCACTCTCAGCTAAGGCCAGTAGGAGTAAAAAAAAAAAAACATACTGACTGTGACTGACGTTTCGACAGGTAAACTGTCTTCCTCAGAGTCAAGCAGAACAATGAAAAGGGGAAGGTTTAAATACCCTGTGATTTTATTGACAGCCATTTAAAAAAATAGATAAAGGTACATAGTAGAGAATGAAGTCAGCCCCTAAATAAAAAGAAGACTAATTAGTGCTCCAGTCTTCTTACTTTGGGTACATGCCCAGGTAAAACCTTTTTCTATGTTCCTCACTGTTGAGCACCAGGACTCCTCTTCTGTTCCAAGCTTGGCTGGTGTCTCTTTGTACATATATATATATATATATATATATATATATATATATATATATATATATATATATATATATATATATATATATATATATATATATATATATATATTTATAAAACGGCTCTCTCAAATCAAGCAATCTGATTGGTTCACAGCCATTGTATAAATCCAGTAACCCACTCCAATAACCCATGGCCATGGGTTATTGGTTGCCATGGCAACTCTCTTACTAAAAGCCTTTGGTTACCTCAAATGACAATGTAGAAAAAACAAATGGCGGAGACAGCTGTCAGATCCTTGTGAATCGATCTTCGCTTATAACTTTACTAATACTTTGCAGAAAATTATGTTTTGTACAAGAATAGACGCGGGCTAATGTCTTCTTTGCAAAAAAAAGGCTGTTAACCCCGCATTTAACCCCGTAACGTTAGTTGGTGTCGGGCTTTGCAGAAAGCACTCAGCTTCTCAGCAAGCGCTGAGAATGCAGCGCTGCGCTCGAGCTGCGTGTTGGGCTTTCCAGAAAGCTCTCAGCTTCTCAGCAAGCGCCAGGATTGGCCAATGTCAACTTCAGTCTCCAGAACGATCCAATCAAATCACCCGCACGTTCTTGCGGTCCCGCCTTACAGTAGTGTTTCAACTGACTCTATCAGAATACCATGCCAGTCGGACTTATAGTATTATTATTATTATTATATTATCATACTTGGAAACCGTTTTATAAAAGCAATATAGCACTCGAGCTGCGTGGTGTTGTGGCATATATCCCGCTGCTCAGCAGTTATCCCACTCGGCCTGCGGCCTCGTGGGATAACAGCTGATCAGCGGGATATATTCATCACAACACACTGGCTCTCATGCTATATTGCTTAAATATATTTTGCAGGCCAGGCCACCGGGCATCGGCCCAACGTGCCCGATTATGCAGTCCACGCCTGGTCAACAAGATACCCGTACTGGCCACTGCTTTGTTTCTTTTCCCTAGAAACCACAAACACACGTGCACTCACAAACACACACACACACACACACACACGCACACACACACACACACACACACACACACACACACACACACAATGCCTCACATCTCCACCCTGCTGCCTGGACTGTCATCCAAAAGATTTATTTTTATTTTATTTTTATTTAACCTTTATTTATACAGGAGAGGCCCTTGAGAGCATGCTCTCATTTTCAAGGGAGCCCTGTTACAGTAAGAACAATGACAGTAGTTGCATGTTTAGAGACAACAGGTAAAACAAACAGGATAGAGGTAAAAGTAGCCTACATCAATCAAAACAAGAGCATTCATTGTGCAGGGTACTCTCGTGGAGTACTCTAAAAGATTCTAAGGAGACTATTTTGGTCCAGTTTTAAAGGTCCTATCAGTAAGTTCTAACTATTACTGACACCGGTGGCCGTCAGAGTAACTGCAAGCAGCGTGTAAACGAGCTGACGCGCGGGCACCATACTCGCACGCGCACAAGCACCTGCCTGGCAACCGCAGACTGTTGGTTGCTTTGTAACGTTAACTCAACAGTAACGTTAGGCATTTTTATGACTGTTACATTCATTATCAACACAAGACGGTAACGTTATTAGTGGGGCTGGGTCTATAAATATAGCTAAATCTATTAGTTAGCCGCGTATAGCATCAAGCTAACGTTATAATAGGCAGTCTCACCACCGCAGCTAACTGCAGTCAAACAATAATGTTCCATGACCATAAGCATAACGGTAGTAATGTTACGCATATTTGCGACTGTTGCATTACTTCACACAAGAGTCAGACGGTAATGTTAGCGGAGTTTCTGACCAGGTGGTAAATCCATTAGCAAGCAGCTAACATTATCTGGTCAAAACCACATTACAGCAGCTACAAGCAGCAAGGTCCCTCCATGAACCGAAAACACAGCCCAGACTCTAGTTTCCCCCCGATGTCAGTCACATTGCTGCTGTCTGGCCAGACGGGCATCACTAGATAAATATGTATTTCTTTTTGTGTGTGTGTGTGGACCTTTTGCTGGCGTCTGTGTTGTTTGCTTTTTCTGGCAGCTAGCGACGAACGTAACGTTAGCCACTTCCTGTTAGCCGTCTTCTTCGTTGGTATTTCCGCCGGAGCCATGAGGACAAGAAGCAGGCTCGTGAACGCGCAGAACGTCACATCCGTCAAATTTAAAGTATAACCTGCGACCAGCATGAAAATCCTGCAATATCTTTGCAATGGGTGAACGCAGAGAGACGCAGCTGGGCTCGTTTTTTAAGTTACGGAATGGCACATTCACTCATTAGTAATAGAAAACACGTTGTGAAAAATTATTTTCCGGCCAAACTTACGGATAGGACCTTTAAAGTGTTCTGGAGCGTGTTCCATTTGTCAGAGGAAAAGGCAGTCGTTCCTAGTTCAGTCGTCACACGTGGAACAGTGTGATTGAGAATGTGTTCGATAACAAGTGTCGCTCAGACTGATGAGCGAGGACAGATATGAAGGAAGCTTCCCAATCAAGGCTTTATAAATAAATAAAGTGTTGCTCCCTTCGAGCCGTCAGAGAGTGCCAGCCTACCTTTTCAAATAAAATACGATGCGTAATAAATCTATCACCCGTTATAAAACGCAGGGCACTGTGATACACCACATCAAGCGGTTTCACGATGGTAGGTGCTGCATGCATATAAACAATATCACCATAAGCATATATCAGACATAACTATATAAGCATATAGCAGACATAACTAGTGATTGTACAATGGACTTCCTGGTACAAAATGAAAAACAGGACTTATTCCTGTATAAAAATATATATATCGGTTCCATCTAGCGGGAGGTCGTGGCAGGGTCTGACTAGCTGGAGGTCGGACTAGCGCCCGGACCCTCCGCTGGGCCACTGCTATTGCTGTGCTTTGACACTCGCTGACGGGGGCGTCTTCTGATTGTAACGTTACGTAAATTGAATTCATCTGAGACCAATTCAAGTCTGAGTAATATTCACTCCTGAGAGCCGAGACCGATTCCATTCCGAGTCAACACAACTCCCGAAATACTCGGACTCGAGTCCGGTCTCGAGTACTTCAGCTCTGATGATTTTAGGGTATTTTCTACAAAAATGGAAAGGTACCTGCATACCTGGATGAACGACAAGAGGATGCACCGCTCCACCCGAACCAGGAACGCCGAGACCGCGGATCAGCGAAACCAGTGACCAGGAGATGAGGGACCAAGGCAGAACCAGTGAATCCTCGGCTGATGAGAGCGTTTTTGGGGGAAGAGGAAAGCACAACTACATCCCCCATATTGGATACACACCTTAAATACAGTAGAGCCCAATGGTTTGAATAAAGTACTCGATCTGAGCCCTTTTTTATGATGTATTAACACTTATTTTTTTGTACCTGCAGGTGACTTCTTTTATAGGGAGAGATGAGGCACTAGATCTCCCCTGGTAAGGACCCCTTCCACCATATATATATATATAAAAAAAAAAGTTGAGGTATTGCATTACACTAGGTACCTATGCTGTTTTGTGTTTTCATTGTTACCAATTTGCCTCATCCATGTAAATAGTACACATTCTGACCTAACCCCATATGTTCAGCTGCTTTGAACTGGCAGATACATGTTCAAAAGGTTCAAATTCACCAGCCACTAAATAGCAAATCTCCCAAAGTCTCAAATCTGTGTCAGCATCTGGCTTTTGTTATTCCAATGATATGCTAGGTTAAGACAAAACTAACTGATTTGTTTATTTATTAAATGGATCCCCATTAGCTGCCGCGTAGACAACAGCTAGTCTTCCTGGGGTCCAAGACAAAATATACATTACATGCAAGGCCGTAACAGCAATATACATTGAGAAGGACAAATCCCCTCCAATATTTAAGCCTGATAAAATGTGTCCCTCCCAATAAATTGATGTAAAAAAAAATAAGAAAACAGATTTACTGCGCGATACGGTTGCTCCGCGGTTGTTTGTCCTAGTGGCGTTGCCGTAATTCCAATATGGCAGCTGCAGCAGCACAGACCAAAACACCACCAGATATGCCTTAAAAGGGAACATTAATGTTGTCGATTTGCGCTGAAACTGTGTGCAAATGAATAACGTTTTTCTCAAAATTATCAGTAATGAGTGAAAACAAACACTTTTGACGAGAATGAGCCGATTTGCTTGTACCATGGCTGAGCAGCTTACTGGCAGAAACCTCACGTCGTGCAAGTCTGAGCAAATTAACGTTAAAGTGTCAATCATTTTATGTTGCGCTGCATAACGTTACTTTGTCTTCGTCATGTAGACCGTAGTTGCTTTCATCTATATTGCATATTCATATACTTTACTGTATAGCTGTACTTCTTCTTTGCAGCAAGAGGAAGAGCAAGGGTGGCAGTGACATTCACCAGTATTTTGTCAAAACTATGTTGGTATATGTATGTATATACTGTATATATATATATATATATATATATATATATATATATATATATATATATATATATATAGCCTAGTGTGTGTGCGTGTGTGCGCATGTGCGTTGCTTGCATGTGTTTATACTTTGTAACTAGTGTACTAGGGCCCTGTCAAAATTGCTTGCACTGGGTCGGTCATGACTAGCCTACCTTTTTTTTTAACCTTTATTTAACCAGTTAAAATCCCATTGAGAGCGGAGTCTCTTTTACAAGAGAGAACTGGCCAAGAAGGCGGAGAAGTTACACGTCAAGACAAGAGTACATGGTTGCATGTAAAAAACAAAACAGTACAGATTTAACAGGGACACAGACTACCAACTACTCACAATAGGAGAGAGTACAAAACGTGCACATCAGCCCTGCCATATGAAATACAATAAAAAGCTAACAGATCAAAAAAGTTCCTCCGATTACAGAGAACATGCTATAGAACATGACTAAAACAGCAAAATCAAAACAATATGTAATCAGAAAGGGAAAATAATACTAAAGTTACATTATTAAACATCAAAGCAGGAACAGGTAGTTGTAAGGAATTCGTCTATTTTTTGTTTGAAAACTGGAACAGAAATCAAAGAGGCCAGTTTAAGACTGGACTGAAGGTCGTTCCAAGACCAGATAGACTTCTTTTACCTGCCTCAGTCCGCACTGGAGGAACTTTAAGACGCAACCAGGTGTTGGATCTGAGATTGAGAGTGTTTTCAATCAATTCCAACTTAGAACAAATGTACAAAGGAAGCTTGCCAAGCATAGCTTGGCTCGGGCCCATAAATGCAGCCAATGGGACGGGCCGGGCCGGGCTCAGACAGAACGGGTTCGGGTCGGGCCAGGCTTGTTTTTTGGGTCTGATCTAAGCTCTAAGGCAATCGGCCCATGCTGTCCCCATCTGGTTAGCCGCTCCATGGCACTCGGTGTCGATCCTCAGTCTCCTTGAAGAAACAAACGTTAACGTTAGTCATAACACGTCCACATTTCGGTTACAGTACTATGGTGCCATAGCCACTTCGCTAATATTATACAGTATTATGTGTTGTGCTAATGTTAGGCTAATACGGGGTCAAGATCCTTGAGGGGGTCAAGCCTGCAGGCCAGGCCAGGCCAGGCAATCGGTAACGTTATACAATTATTATTATACAAGGTCCTTGAAGGGTTTTGAGACAGAGGTCTTTGAAGGGGTTCCAGAGGTCCTTGAAGGGGTTGCAGAGGTAATTGGAGGGGTTCCAGAGGTCCTTGAATGGGGTGTAGAGGTCCTTGAGGGGTTCTGGGGGTCCTTGGCGGGGTTCCGGAGTGCCTTGATGGGGTTCCAGAGGTCCTTCAGGGGGTTCGCTCCTCTACCAGTGCAGGGCGCCTCGCTCCTCCTTCGCTACGGGCGCTCAAAAGTCGCTCATCCCGATCTCGACTATTCTCCTCCCTGGCACCCCAATGGTGGAACGAGCTGCCACCTTCGGTCAGGACTGCTGAATCACTGCCGATCTTTCGGAAAAGACTAAAGACTCACCTTTTCAGGCTCCACCTGGGCCCTTCTTGATCTAACTTCTTTCTCTCTCTTCTTTCTCTCTCTTTATTTAACTCATTGAGTGCCAGCCACTTTTGGAGAACGGATGCTCCCAGTGCCAGAGTTTTCAGAGCGTTTTCAGTGATTTCTCGAGGCCCACAGAATATTGTGTGATATTACTATGTAAACACCGAACACGCACAAGAACGAGCTGGCTCTATTGTATCATCAGCAAAAAAAAGTTTATTGATACCATTTTCCGTTCTTTAGTTATGAGCCGGAGAAGATAGGTTGTTTTCAGCGTTTTCAGGCTTTTCAAATTATTAGCTGAGATAATCCGCCTTTTGTGAAATGCAGCATTTCAAGCACATTCACTGAGTCTGAAGATAATATTTTCTGATGTAGTGACGTAGTTGTTGTGTGATGCCCTGCGTGCACCACCCCCCTCCCCCCCTCCCCCCGTAAACTCCTCCCCACACTGCACACAGCCTCACGCAACCATTATATTTTCGGAGTGCTGCGTTTGTGTGCTGCTGTCGGCTCTCAGCGCCACAGCAGGGAAGAGCCAACCCGGATTGCTGAATGGTTTGGCGTCAGGGGCTGCTTTCCTGGCTGCTAATCGGGTGGAGAAACTATACAGACAGACAGACAGACAGGGACAGAGGGGCTCAGTTGTGAGCGCGGATTGACTCCTGTTCGGAGCCAATGTCAGCTCCCGCAACAGAGCAAATGGCTCTGGGAGCATGCATCGGTTTGTCTTTGATCCACGGCTTTTAGGCTGTTTCTCGGACCTGTCTCTAATCTGGACTGCACCGAGCAAGCACTGTCGCCACCTAATGAGTCCGTAAAATAGGTTATACACCTCCAATAGCTACTATAGTTGTACAGGAGCTGCGGAAGGCTTTGATCGACGTCCCACCGTCAAAAAACGCATTGGACGTCGAAGGACGTCCGTGGCATTCTACGTCACTATTTAATTGGACGTCGAAGGACGTCCATGGCATTCAATGAGTTAATATATTAAAAAAAAAAAAAAAAAAAAAAAAAAAACTAAACTAAAACTAAAACTCGTACCACTGTTCCTTCAGGATTTGTAGTTGTCATAGACTGTGCTCCATAGTTGATTGCTCTATTGCTGACAAAAAGTGTGTTACTGTAAGTCGCTTTGGATAAAAGCGTCTGCCAAATGACGTAATGTAATGTAATGTAAATGTAATGTTCCGTGAATCCTTGAGGGGGTCCAGACGTCCTTGAAAGGGCTGGTCCCGGTAGCGCAGCCCGCAGGCCAACCAAACTACTGTATATTTGAAGGCTGCCTGATAGTCTAGTAAAATGCTGTTCTTTAAAATAATAAAGACCCTCTTGCAAACTGATGCTCTGATTATTGAATGTGATGTTTTGAGAGAAGAAACTAAATCAAATTTTTTAATTAAATGTTTAATTTAAACGCGGATCCAATCAGCGGCTGTCAGCTGATTACACCTGGGGTGTGGCCTATGACTTGCAATGCAATGCTTAATTTTTAGTCTGACATTTTTTTCTTTAAAATTAACACGTTCACTGCCAATGACGAGTTGAGTCGTCAAACAGAATCCAACCGTTCACTGCCAATGACGAGTTGAGTCGTCAAACTGTTTTTTCAGTGGTTTCCACTAGCTGGCGCCCTTGGGCAATAGGTGAATGTGGATCCGACCTCTCCCGCTGCCCCGGAAGTACTCTAACAAAGATTTCTATATAAGGAAGGCGGGATCCTTTCATCGGCGTGGGTTGAAAGTAGGTAAGTTGAGATACAGAGCGAGATAGAATTACATAGCGATTTATATAGAGAAATTTAGCAATTTAGAGTCAGATTTAGAGCGAGTTGGTTAGCGTAGTTGATTTAGTTTGTTAGTTGTTAGTACAGTAGTAGTGTTTAGTATAGTCTTTATAGTAGACTTCGTTTAGATAGATAGTTAGCGCGTGGTTACAGTTCATTGTAGTTAGCTTAGCCTTAGCGTCAGTTCATTTTAGTATTTAGCGTTTATTCTAGTTCAGTTTGATCGAGTTGGTAACCGGTAGATTAGCCTTATTTCAGTTCAGTTTGATCTAGTCGTAGCAGTAGTTGTTTTATTTCAGTTTAGTTTAGTTAGTATTTTCAGTTTTCAGTTTAGTTGGGAGCGGGTGGCGTGTTTGTGCCATGCCGGCCAAACGCAAGCGGTCTTCGGCGGCTGCACGCAAGCGATCGGCGGATCAGAGATCACTGCTGGATTTCTTTTCCGTCCGAAACGAGCTTGTGCCGGAGACCGATTCCGAGGTCTCGGATGACGAACGGGGTGAGCCCATGCATGTCGCGGCTGCGGCTGCTGGGCTGACTGAGTCTGAGTCGAGTGACCTCACGTCTTCTCCAGACGCGGAGGATTCTGAGGAAGAGTGGGCCCCGTCGAGGAGCGAAGCTCCACAGAGCAGTGGTAAGACGATGTTTGAGATGACTTGTGTAACTTGTGTAAATGTAATTACTATGACTGTACAAAAGCCAGCAGTCAGTCAATTCATTTTACTGAATTTCAGACTCTGAAGATGAGCCCGTAGCCGGCTGTAGCGGTAGGCCTACAGCATCTGGTGCCACAGCCTCTGGTGCCAGGAAAATGGGTAAGATCACACTTCAGAATCAGGTTTATTTTCACATCACAGGTTCCAGCCAGAATTCAGTACCACACATATAAAAAACACTATTTTATGGTAATTATGTATTTCTATAATTTGCAGATGGAGCTGGAAGTGGGAAACGTCCTCAGCCTGCAGGTCCTGAGTGGTGTGACGTTGACTGGGAGCCAACCCACATCCCCTTCACAGCAGTTCCGGGTCCTCATAGTGGTGGTGCTGCTCAACCAGTGGACTTCTTCCAGCTCTTCCTAAATGATGAGCTGCTCCAGGACATTGTAGTCCAAACTAACTTGTATGCAAACCAGTGCATCAGTCAGGTCAGTGAGGCTCTGCCACATTCAAGGCTTGGGAGGTGGAAGGACACTACAGTGGCAGAACTCAAGAGCTTCTTGGGACTATATTTCCTCACTGGGATCGTCAAGAAGCCTGAACTGTCCATGTACTGGACCACAAATGAACTGTATGCTACCCCCCACTTCAACAAAACCATGTCTCGCAACCGCTTTCAACTGCTAACACGATTCCTCCATTTCAGTAACAATTTTGATGTTGATGGTGCAGACAAGTTGTTCAAGGTCCGGCCAGTTTTGAACGACCTGTTAGAAAAGTTCAGAGCCATGTTCACACCAAGTGAAAACATCAGTATTGATGAGGGGATGCTCCTGTGGCGTGGGCGGTTGGCCTTCAAAGTGTATAACCCACAGAAACCCATAAAGTATGGGATAAAGTCCTACATCCTCTGTGACTCCCAGACAGGTTACTGCTACAGCATGAAGCCGTACTGTGGTGAGCGGTCCACCCTAGGCGAGACAGTGGAGTTCCTCCTCGGGGACTTGGCAGGGCAGGGTTACCACCTATACATGGACAACTACTATAACTCTGTTTCTATGTGTGCACAGCTGCTGGAGTGTCAGACCCATGTCTGTGGCACTCTGAGGAAGAACAGGGGCGAGCCACCTGCTACAAAGGTTACCAACCACACCGTGAAGCTGGGGGAAACCGTCATGCGCCACAATGGTGGCACCATGGTTCTGGCCTGGCGAGACAAAAGAATCGTCAAAATGGTTTCCACTCTGCACGACGACACGATGGAGACAGTGCAGGTCAGGCAGAAAGGCAGCAGAGAGAGGGTCACACATGCAAAACCCAAGTGCGTTGTGGACTACAACAAGTACATGAATGGGGTAGACAGATTGGACCAGAACATTGCCTACTATCCCTTTGCCAGGAAGACATCCAGGTGGCCATTCAAGTTTGTCATGTACATGTTTCAGATGTCTTTTTATAACGCCTTTGTTCTGTACAAAGCTAAACACCCACAGAGAAAGTGTAAAACTTTGATGGCTTTCATCCTGAGTGTTGTCGGTGCATGGACCAGACCTGTGGTGGAGGAGGAGGTGGGGGCTGGGGTGGAGGAGGAGGTGGGGGCTGGGGTGGAGGAGGAGGAGGTGGAGGAGGAGGAGGTCGGGGAGGAGGTGGGGGGTGGCGGGGAGGAGGTGGGGGCTGGGGTGGGGGGTGGGGGGGAGGGCAGTGACCAACCTGCAACCAGGCCGGGCCGGGCACCATACCTGGACCCTCCAAGCAGGCTGGATGTCGATCTAGCGGGCCATGTAATGGCCATGTATCCAGCCTCACTCAAAAAAGCTGGCCCAACGAGGAGGTGTAGAGTTTGTTCAGAGATTGGTGTTAGAAGCGAGACACGCTACCGTTGTGTCGTGTGTAATGTCCCATTACACAGGGCTGGCTGCTATGAGGTGTACCACTCAGAGAAGAACCGTGCTCGGTGGCACAAGTAGGCATGGGTCGTAAAAAAAAAAAAAAAACTGCCTGAGCAGTTCTGGATTCGGTGTACGAGCCCAAACCGGTTTGATCACGAACCGAAAAAACCTATAAAATAAAAAAAACATGTAAAAAAAAAAAAAGCTGAGTGACCTGTGGTCTGCTCTTGTTTTGTATTTATTTTGACATTTATTTATTTTATTATTGTATTATTCCTCCATTATTGAAAACAACTATTGTTCAGATGTCTGATGTCTCACTGATGCCAAAAATAAATGGTTAAAGTGACTGTTCTGCCTGTTTGATTGAATTTCACAAAACTGCGTTTTTCTCAGCTTTCCTTCTCAGACGCTGAAACCATGCTGTATTCAACGGCTAATATCTACATAACTACTAACTCTACAAACTAACTCTTTTAGACAGAGAAAGCACACATTCTATTAGTTCTTTTTAGATGATTGGTGTTCACGAAGTCCTAACAGAAAAGAATCCTCGGCTCTTGTAATATGAGCCAGAATCCTCAAAAAAAAAACTGGCAGAACCTACCTACAGCATTGAAAAAACGGCTGGCAGTCAATGTGTTAATAAACAAATCATTGGAATCTGATGCTCTAATTATTTGATCTGATGTTTTGACAGAAGAAACTTAATAACTTAATTATTAACTTAACTTAAAACAGAGTATGATGACTTATTTCCTCTGTTCAGTAGAATCAAATAAACCCATCTGTTTTCAGTTCTTACCTTTGCTCAGTAGACGGGTGTCCATCTTTGAAATTAAGAGGGTTTTCAGGGGAATGTGCTCTCTTCTGCTGGACTGTGCTGCAACATAACAGAGACAGAGCTTTGACTCTGGATAATGAAGGGTTAAAGGGATACACCAACATTTTTGGAGATTTGCCTATTTGCCATATCCCCGCTAGTATAACTAGCATGTAGATGACTTTCTCTCCTCTGTGTATCGTTAAGGAATTAACGATACTACTACTCTTATCGATACTGCTTATCGATCCGGTACTTTAACGGTACTCTTACTTACTTACGTACGTACTCGTGCTTTTTGTTGTTGTTTTTTTACAAGAAAACCCCCCGAAACAAATGGGGTTGGTTGTTGTCGGTTCTTTTCGTTATTTTTAAGAGGAGAAAGAAAGAAAAAAGACAAATTAAGAACAGAAATGGCTTTATTATTATTATTTGCTAATTCCCCGGCTGGGTTTGTGTCGTTAGCTGTTTAGCGCTTGCTTGTATTGTTGCTCTGCACCGTAGCTTGTTAGCTTGTTATTCGCTAGGCTTCTATTGTTAGCCGGCTCGTTCGCTGCTTTTCTTCGTCCTTGCTAGTTAGGCTGTGTCCACGGACCCGCCTTGCCCAGCTATGGACACGAAGGTACCGTGTGCATGCCGATGCCGTGCTGGCTACGGACGACTCGCACAACCTGTGCATGTTTTATCTGGGGCCGGAGCATGCCGAGTGTGCTTTGCGGATCCACACTTCTGTGTGGCGCACTTCTCATGTAGGCGCACCGCCACCGGGCCGCTCCCGTCGTGGGGAGGTGCCTCCCAGTGGCATGCCCAAGCAGTTCGGAGAGGAAGATGGCCAGGGCCGTGGAGAAGTTGGGCCGAGCCCCCTCCCCCCCTTTTGCGTGGGGGCTTTTTCCAGCCCCCCTCCGGCCAACCTCAACGTCACATGTTCAAAACTCGATAAATGCTGCAAATTCTTCATTGAACGGTACCTGCTTGATTATGAAGGTAAGTGTTTATGTCTCGTCTAGCCCTAACGTTAGCGAAATGCTAGCGTGAGCACATGTACTGGATATAACAGTAACAGTTGATATTATTGATCTGTTAACTTTCTGTTTTGCAAATATAAAGTCTTTAGTCCATGTTCTGATTAGGTTACTGTGGTACAGTTGCAACTACTTTTCCATAACATTGCTGCTGTTAACTCATTCATGGCCAAAGACGTCTTTGACGTGTTATCAGGAATAGCCCTCCCCGCCAATGACGTGTTTGACGTGTTTTTGTTTTTATTAGTGCAGCGCGTAGTTCAAAGACTTCCCCAGCCTGTGACATGGTATCAGGTCCCTGCCCTCAAAGACAAGCCGACAACACGTGAACAAACACATACCGCAGCTGTTGTTTTGAAATGAGCAGGAGGAAAAACAGAAAACAGAGAAACGCACTTCCTTGTGCAGAGAGGAGAAACGCCATTGAAACGCCCCTCGGCGCGCTGCACGAGCTGGTCGGCTTGCTGCAGGGCAGCGGGCATGGATCAGTTGTTCGCGGTAGTCAAACCCGTGACCAACATGATCGATCCTGGTCCCTGGACCCTGTTCCTGTGTGCCAGCCCGAAAGAGACGAGACGGAGTCACAACTTTGTGAGGAGGAGAACAGCAGCCTCGCCACAGAAATTGCTTTCCACAGAGCCAAGCAGCACGGCCACTTTCCTGTCGAGGGCGAGGAAGACTGGACTCCAATGCGACAGGACCCAGATGATCTCGCGGTAAGGAGTGTGTGTGTGTGTGTGTGTGTGTGTGTGTGTGTGTGTGTGTGTGTGTGTGTGTGTGTGTGTGTGTGTGAGAGAGAGACTACACTGATCTCTGCATTCTATGATCGTATAGTTTACTGAGACACTAGTACACTACACTGTCTCTGTACTAAATGTGATTATATAGTTTACTGAGGATATGTTGCTTTTATTTCAGATGAGGAGCCGATTGTGAGCCCACATCTCAGAATGAGGTCAGGACGGTCATTTAGGTCTGCTAAATGACGAAATGTAATGTAATGTAAAGAGACACACATGGGCCCCGCGCACACACACACACATTCACACTCACTCACACTGAGTAAACTGTATTGTTGAATGTAAAAAAAGCACTTCATGTATATATAATATATATATATATGTGAGGTCTCTAGACCATATTTCAAGCAGAAGGCCATTCGTGCATAATCTAATCCGATCACCCCTGACGTCAGTCAAGTTCTAGTATGACGTGGTCAGTCAAAGTCTTAGTATGACGTCCGTAATGACGTCAGATATGACGTCAGTTAATCCTCATATATATAGCAAGGGTTCTACGTCACCTCTCTCTCTCTGGCCGATCATAGCAGCAGCAGCTTCACGGCAGTCCATCTCCCCTGAAGCCGTCCTCCGAAGCGTTGTTTTGCGGCTGTTTTGCACCACATCTGCAGACCGAATCAGCACCCCCAAGTCCTCTTTACCCGTGCGGGATAATCCCTGCGGATCTCTCAACGCTCCCCACCCCACTCCTGGCATGTCGGATCCCGAGCCAGAGCAGTCCATGGACAGTGACGACAGCTTAAACAACGATACCCTGTTCCGGATCAGCCACGGAGCGTATTTGCCCTCCGAGACGCCTGACGACACCGGCGAAGCGGCCGTCCGTGCCACAGGCCGCCGACGTACGCCACGACGAGAAGGCACGGGGCGCGCCACTGCGATGGACCGCGCCACAGCTCAGCAGCCGATCCTGTCCCGGGTGTTCAGCTGCGTCCGCACCCAGGCTTCTCCAAGCAGGCATCACAGGCCGTTCCATTCCACGTCGCTTGTGGTCAGTTGCACGGCAGGCGCGGATCCATCTCACCGGGCAGTTAAGTCTTTACTTTAACCGTAAATAAACGGGAGGTTGCGTGAGTAAAAGATGTCACGTCGCTGCCTGATGACGGTGACGTTATCACCGCACATTGTATATTTCATCCATAATTCTGTCAGCATGTTGTTGAGATCATCAAAAAAAAAAAAAAAAAAAAAACTTGGCTCATGGAGCACGTCTGGGCATCAGTTTGAGTGTCATAACCTTAAGACCGAAGTCAGACGGCCCAGGGGATGTTGACAGATCATCATCATTTTTCTTAACAGCAAAGCTTGAAACGTTTGCATTGAGGCCGTGTTGTTTATCACCACTCTGACAGTAACAGCGTCGTCGTTTACATTCACGCTGGCTGTCTCATTTCACGTTTTTCCGCTTCAAGCTACCCAGTCCTAACTCACCACTTCCTGTTAACGAATTTCAAGGTAAAACGCCTTTGGCGTTCATGTTGACCATAAATAATACCAAAAGCTAAAACAGTTAATACAGTGACATGCTAGTCATGTAACAAGAGGCTGCGAAACCCACCGCTATATAACCATATAACCAACCATAACATATCACTGCGAGTTGCAAACTAGCAGTATATGGTGCATTTGCAAGGGGGTGAAACTATTTTATTCGTTTGTTAACCAGTTTCTTTATATCTCATGCATTAAGCATTTCATTTCAGCTCTAGGGTTGTGCCAGAATGAACAGTTTGCCCCATGGATCTCTTGGTCTGCCCAGAGCGTCCGAGATGATATGGCATTCCCGCATCAGTGCTGCAGGCCGGGTCCCGTCAATCACCGTGAATCTGCCCAGACTTCCCCATGGTCTGGCCTCAGCTGCGCCAGCAAGGCTATGAGCAGTCCGTAGCAAACAGGTGTTTGTTGGGAAAAAAGATGGTCGCTATCTGATGACATCATCACCGGCCGTCACCGTATCTTTTTCATGCAATAGCTACTAATAATGCTTGCATTCCCATGAATTATTGGCATGTAATCTTTAAATAATTTGTCCTTGAAAGGGTTTAAAAAAAAAAAAAAAGTGTTGAAGCTATTATTATAAGAATCTCGCATCGGGTGAATCATGTCTGCCTCTCCACCTAGCGATCCTGTCCATGTGTCATATTTATTTTCAGCTCATCAATCTCATCATGTGATGACTGCTCCGGATTCGGATTCTGGACTCCTCATCGCACAATTCGGTTCATCAGACAAACCACTAAGTAATCCAAGTCCAGCGCCAAGTCAAGTCATTAAGTCACCGAGGCCAAGCTGGGAACCCCTAAGCCACTAAGTCACCAACCCCTAAGCCATCCCCTAAGCCACCAAGTCACCAACCCCTAAGTCATCCCCTAAGCCACTAAGTCACCAACCCCTAAGTCATCCCCTAAGCCACTAAGTCACCAACCCTAAGTCATCCAAGTCCAGCGCCAAGTCGGGAAGTCACTAAGTCACAGAGGCCAAGTTGGGAACCCCTAAGCCACTAAGTCACCAACCCCTAAGTCATCCCCTAAGCCACTAAGTCACCAACCCCTAAGTCATCCCCTAAGCCACTAAGTCACCAACCCCTAAGTCATCCCCTAAGCCACTAAGTCACCAACCCCTAAGTCATCCCCTAAGCCATTAAGTCACCAACCCCTAAGTCATCCCCTAAGCCACTAAGTCACCAACCCCTAAGTCATCCCCTAAGCCACTAAGTCACCAACCCTAAGTCATCCAAGTCCACCGCCAAGTCGGGAAGTCACTAAGTCACCGAGGCCAAGTTGGGAACCCCTAAGCCACTAAGTCACCAACCCCTAAGTCATCCCCTAAGCCACTAAGTCACCAACCCCTAAGTCATCCCCTAAGCCACTAAGTCACCAACCCCTAAGTCATCCCCTAAGCCACTAAGTCACCAACCCCTAAGTCATCCCCTAAGCCACTAAGTCACCAACCCCTAAGTCATCCCCTAAGTCACTAAGTCACCAACCCCTAAGTCATCCCCTAAGCCACTAAGTCACCAACCCCTAAGTCATCCCCTAAGCCACTAAGTCACCAACCCCTAAGTCATCCCCTAAGTCACTAAGTCACCAACCCCTAAGTCATCCCCTAAGCCACTAAGTCACCAACCCCTAAGTCATCCTAACTCCTGGAAACAATCTACTCCCCATGGCTCGCTACATCAGGCTCAGGCCTCAGACTGGCCCCGGCTCCCCTGTTCCTCATCGCACCTCGTCACCACACGTCAAGATCCTGGTTCATCCTGTACCTCAAGCGGACGCTCCAGAATGGCAACCTCCCGATGAAGAACTACTCCAGCCACTCCTTCGTGATCGGGGCGGCCACCTCACCGGCGGGCAAGGAGTGCCCTCCGACTAAGTCACCCAGGCCAAGTTGGGAACCCCTAAGTCACTAAGTCACCAACCCCTAAGTCATCCAAGTCCAGCGCCAAGTTGGGATATCACTAAGTCACCCAGGCCAAGTCGGGAACCCCTAAGTCACTAAGTCACCAACCCCTAAGTCATCCAAGTCCAGCGCCCAGTCGGGAAATCACTAAGTCACCCAGGCCAAGTTGGGAACCCCTAAGTCACTAAGTCACCAACCCCTAAGTCATCCAGCACCTCAAGCGGACGCTCCCGCTGGTCTTCATCAGCTCTCCAGCTAAACCCACCCGGAGCAGGTGGCCATACCGTGGCCCAAAGAACCCTCCTTCCTCAATCGGCGAGCATGGCAACAAACAGTGTCCCGGGCTCCGTGCCAAAATGTCTCGTTGGTGGTGGCTCCCCGAAAAGCACAGCGCCCAGTAGGCGCAGTAAATCTCCCGGATCATTTTTGGGGGAGAGAGAGAGTCGAGAAAGAGAGTCAGGGTCAGTCAGAAGGCCAAGTCGTGCGGCGCGCAAGGCCCGACCGAGCTGGGAAGCGCCAGCCGCAACGCAAGTAGGGGGATCAAGATCGAAGGCCCGACCGAGTTGGGAAGCGCCAGCCGCAAGTAGCCATAAGTCGTTAAAAAGGTTGAAGGCCAGAAAAGTACAATCAATTACTAATGTACCAAGATCGAAGGCCCGACCGAGTTGGGAGCGCCAGCCGCAAATAGCTGTAAGTCGCTAAAAGGCCGAAGGCCAGAAAAGTACAATCAACTACCGGTGCCCGTAGATCTCAATTAACCTCCGGTAATCAGATCTTCCTTTTGGGGGATCTCCTAGCCTATGCAGATGACCTCCTCTTGCCTCAAGAGGAGCGCCACTGGCTAATGGAGTCATGCGCCAAAGTATTTGCCATGCATGCCGATTGCTAAATAAAGTTCGTTAAATCCTACCAACTGGCCTCTCATGATTGAAGTGAGGTCTCTAGACCAGGGGCACTCAATTAAAATTCATAGAGGTCCAGTTAGAGAAAATGTCCTCAAGCAAAGGTCCGGAACATTGTAACGTACAGTAGCTTGCGTTATGATTCAGTGCCATTGAACTTAGGCTACTTCAATGATTGCAGTAGCCTAATGGTACAATGTCTGTATGTAGTCAACGACTGACTGTTAAATCAAAATAAACATCAACAATGTTTATTTAGTTTTCATATTTAACTGGATTAATTATAAATAACTAGCCTACAATAATAATAAATACATGTTATTTTCTCATTTCAAGTAAAATAATGGCTGCATTTAAAAATAACATACAACAGAGTGCTTTGGGAAAATGTGCATCTTAAAAGTGTTTTAATTTGAGAAAGAAAACCTTTTTTCTTCCTTTTACTCCACCTTTTCTCTTGAGAGAAGTGAGCTCCCTATCTATCTATCTATCTGTCGCAGTGTCTGTCTCTATCTATCTATCTATCTATCTATCTATCTATCTATCTGTCTCAGTGCGTCTCTATCTATCTATCTGCCTGCCTGCCTGTCTGTCTGTCTGTCTGCCTGCCTGTTGCCGAACTGATCTATCGATCGTTCGCAATGCAAACGTCACATGCCGTTGGGCAGTGAATGTGTGAGTGTGCCCTCAGTCTGGATTTGAGTGTGTTTGCTCCTGTGGCGCTTTCACAGACAGGTTAGGATCGCATCGCACTGACTGCCTGGTTTTGAACTGCCCGTGAGAACAATGAATGAACATCAAGAGTCTGCCTGCTCCGGATTAAAATTAAATCTTTGTTTTTGCGGTCTACTCGTTTCTTTTGAGCACACCATGTTAAATGACTCTCGCATATCTCCGTGTCTGACAATCTCTCGCCTGCAGCACTGGAACCGACTGGCGACTGGAACAGGAAGAATCGAATCGGATATTTGATTGGCTCAGTAGCATCACGTGTGATGATTTACAGCGCATGCATTGGTCTGTGAGCTTCCTGGCAGATTAAACCAGTAGCCTACCGTAAAGGGTAGAAAAGCATGTGCCGGCTCGGTGAAATGTAACAATTCTCAATGATTTGTAGGTTATAGGGCTCGGTCCGGATAGGACGGCGTCTGGGTCCGGATGCGGACCGGAGTCCGGACTTTGGGGATCGCTGCTCTAGACCATATTTCAAGCAGAAGGCCATTCGTGCATAATCTAATCCGATCACCCCTGACGTCAGTCAAGTTCTAGTATGACGTGGTCAGTCAAAGTCTTAGTATGACGTCCGTAATGACGTCAGATATGACGTCAGTTAATCCTCATATATATAGCAAGGGTTCTACGTCACCTCTCTCTCTCTGGCCGATCATAACAGCAGCTAGCTTCACGGCAGTCCATCTCCCCTGAAGCCGTCCTCCGAAGCGTTGTTTTGCCCCACCCACCTCCCCAGTCCGCCACCAACGAGTCGTGACTCCTGATCCCCCACGGGGGGGGGGGATCTCCTAGCCTATGCAGATGCCCTCCTCTTGCCTCAAGAGCAGCGCCACTGGGGGGATCTCCTAGCCTATGCAGATGCCCTCCTCTTGCCTCAAGAGGAGCGCCACTGGCTAATGGAGTCATGCGCCAAAGTATTTGCCATGCATGCCGATTGCTAAATAAAGTTCGTTAAATCCTACCAACTGGCCTCTCATGATTGAAATATATATATATATATATTTTTTTTTTGTCATTTGTGTCATAACGAATAATATTTACATGTCTGATGTCAATACAGTTCAAAATAAAAGAATTGAGAGCGAGTTCTGCCTGAGATTGTGTCCTTTACAAAAATGCAATTTTCTGCAATTTCTCTTCTCAGAGAGACCTTTTTGGTGAAAACAGGGTGTATATAAATGGCTATAAGTAGAGTACAGAACATGCTAAAAGCTCACTTTTTTTTCTGGTGAACCCAGAGACGTACATCTTCATTTTGAGGTATTGCAAATCACTTTGGTGCTAATAGATAATTTACTGTGGGTCTTGAAAGATGACCAACAATTATGAAAATCTTTGGCCTGTGCTAAATATTGGCAGTCCTAAACTGGCCATGAATGAGTTAATGTTAACTAATGTTACCAAATCTGGATTGTAAGATAAGTCAGTAATGGCTAATATAAGTTGCACCCTTTCTCCCAAACAAAACAAACCGTCTCGAATGTAGTTGAGGTGACAGTGAGAGGACGATGTCACAGGTCAATGAAGAAAAATTAGGAGCCTCATTACCTTCAGGTTTCTCAGATGTCATTATGATTAGATACCGGTAGTTAAGTTTTCTTTGTGTTGTGTTTCACTGCGTTTGCAGCACAAAGTTCCCACAAAGTTCCACTGTGGTTCAGTCTGTTTCTCACTCTGATGTGAATGATTTTGTGTAGCTAAACTCCAAAAGGCAACTTTGTACATACAGAATTGGCTTGTTTTAGGACAATATTTTTTATTTAACCTTTATTTAACCAGATAAGACCCATTGAGACACAGGATCTCTTTTACAAGGGTGACCTGGCCAAAAGGCAGCAACATCATCAGCAAATACATACAATTACAAATAAAAACAAACAAGACAAACATAAGTACAGACTAACCATCTACTCAAACAGGAGAACAATAAAACCAAATTAAAATCTATAAAGCGCCAAAACATCAGTGCGGAAAGTACTAACTAAAAGACACAACTGAAAGTAACAAACTATGCGTCATGGCAGGAGCAGCAAGTGGTGAGTATTTCAGATTATTTTTTGTTTAAAACTCGATAAAGAGATAAGATAGGCCAGATAGGATAGGATAGGTCAATAAAGACAATAAAGACTGAGAAAGATGCTGTGTGACAAATCAAAATCAAAAATAATGTTCAAAGGTTATACACTTAGTGCAATCCTTATGTTTATTATATTACTCTTTGTCAATTAGATTTGTACACTTTGTACACTTGATTCTGATCAGGTTCCCGTGGTACTGAATTGCATGTCATGTTCCTGTGCTAATCATTATATTAAAAAACAGCTTTTGACATCCAAAATAGAAAATACAAAATGCAGGGTTTTACAGCTGTGCTTAGATCGACCCAACAAGATCAACCAACTAAACTTCCTGCATTAGCTGTCATTGTGCTTGTGGATGTGACATATTTCAACATTGTATTACAATGTTTACAATGATGACTGTTGTCTTTTTGGGTGTAATTCTCCACCCTGGACTTTCTGTCTGCTAGCTTGGCTTTCTTCTAACTCTGTATGAGCAGTGAAAGTTACATTTTGCCCTTGTGGTGTTAAATCATTTCAGCAAAGAAAAGAAAAATGATAAAATAGCACATAGCCTACATTGTTGATTAATCAGTTAACATATAGTTTGATCGATCAAATTCTTAATGATCGATTCATCGATTGTTGATTAATCATTAACATCCCTAATAGAGAGCTGTAGGCTATTATAGCAGGGTAACGCCGGGATTGCACTGGTTGCATTTGCGTTGCGTTGCGGCTGTTCTCCGGTTTTGCTCCGTGCTCTGTGCTCCGCCAACACTAACCGGCTGCGTGCAGAGCACGTCACGGCTCCACTCCGCCAGACAGCTGGAGTGACGAGACCGACAAGTTCTGGCGGTGAAATCGCGTGAGACAATTTGTATGTTGGATAAAAACAACAACAAACAGGCAGAAGATCATTGTTCCCAACTGGAGAAGCAGAGGAGGGGTGGACTTGCTTGGTGTTGTCCTTGTAAAAAGGATGTGTCGTGTCATATATTATTTTGTGGTTTTCCACTTCAATTAAGAACTTTTCCTCATACATGTTTGTCCTCTGGCTTGATATTGAATGCTGTAAACACCTCTGCCCTGTTGATTTCATGCCTGGCTCCGCCCAACTTGCTGCGGCTTTGCTCCGTCATCCGTGAAAAATAGAAGCCTTGCATATCTTTTTCGGAGAGCTCCGGATCGTCGGAGCTGGGACGGAGTAGACACGCAACGCAGCGGAGTAGGTGGGAGTTGACACAATGATTAGAGTGGAAACGTATCGGCTCCGATGCCGTACCGCAGACGGACCGAACACGGACCTAGTGGAATGTAGGCGTAAGTGTGTCTTGTTTAGAAAAGGTTTGCTTCAAGTTAGGTTTGAGTGTTGGCTCATTCGGTAAGAGATTAAGAATGTTTTCACTTTATAAGTAATTCGAAGCTATTCAGACTGCAGGCCAATCTGATTTGATTCTCAAGTCAAATTCTTGATTAGTTTAGTGTCCGCACTGCCACAAATCTCAAGTGTTCAAGTCGGCTCTGTGTCAGCTGGCCGACCTCGGTGTGTGAATGGGTGAATGTGTGAATGTAGGCACATTGTAATGCGCTTTGGATAAAAGCGCTATATAAATGCAGTCCATTTATTACCATTTACCAATACGGAAACATTAGCGTTACCTTTTGAGCTAGTTGTTGTTGACCATACCTGCATTTAGAAGTCTCCTGTATAAAACGAGTCCACAGACGCCTCTGCGAGTAATACAGCCTTTATAGAGTTTCAAATGTATGAACAGTCTACTGTTGTGAGCGAAAATGTGTCTGCAAGTCGTTTGACAGAAACGGAAGCTATAAACTCTGTGCTGCGACAGACTGTATTCTGCTGTAAACAAACCGGGCAGCCAGACAGGAAGCCCGGCTACACTTTTATGGGTCAGAAAGGAAGTTGTCTGACATCATGTGAAAAGGGCCTATGATGTCACGGCTGAGCTGAGCTGTAATAATGTCACTGACACTGTATGCATGTCAGATGAAGAGCAGTCAGGTAGAGATCATCATCTTACCTCTTAGCTTTGGTCCGGCTGTGATGTTCCCCAGACAGAGGGATCCCCTCCTCTCTCTCCTCACAGTGACTCATAGTGGAGCAAACACCTTGACACAAACACACCAACATGCTGTTAGCTGGACTCAGTCATTACTACATGCTTTTATTACAGGATAGATCACTTCTGCTGTGGGGAGGGATCACTCCTGATCAGTCATTACTACAAGCTTTTATTACAGGATAGATCACTTCTGCTGTGGTGATGGATCACTACCGACTGTAAAATGACAAATATACAATGCACTGAACTTTCTGCCCTGACTTTAAAATGTCTTAAAGGAACAAACCAACATTTTGGGAGGTTCGCCTATTTGCTGTCTTCCTGATAGTAACTAAGATGAGAAGATAGATGCCATTCTTTTCTCTATGGGTCTAGTATAAAAATAGCTAGCGCTAAAATAGCTTAGCTTAGCACAATGAATGGTAGTCTATAGAGCTCAACAGTGACCGCTCACTTTTTCTCAGCTCCGGGTCCGGAAGAGAATTGCCCATTAATTTTTTCCATAGACATTTAGAAAAATCCTTATATAAAGAGTTTTAAGGCTGGAACCAAGCCAACCAGCCATCTACTGAATCCTGAGTGACCATAAAACATTTCACTTGGAGCAAAAAAAAAAAAAAAAAAAAATGGAAAATTTTTAAATATAATTGTTTTCGCAGTTTTTATGTTTTGTTTTTGCTCCAAGTGAAATGTTTTATGGTCACTCACAATTCAGTAGGTCGCTGGTTGGCTTCGTTCCAGGACCCTTGGGTCCCCCTGGGGAAAAAAGTCACCTTTTGCATTTTCGCATAGTGACCATTTTGAGATTTTAGTCCAAACGCTCTGAAATTTTACAAAAGTGTGACACTCTTCATGCTAGAGACACTTCACCCTGTAGTCAGAATAACTGTACATCTGTCCCCCTAAGGACATTTGTTGTCCTCATTGACTTCCATTCAAAAGTGCTATTTTCTGACCACCATTTTTCACAAAAGTCATGCATGTTATTTGTGTACTATGTTCTCATTCTTGACAAAAACATTGGAATTGTAAAAAAGAAAGGGAATAAAAGGTGGTTGGTGGAAATCGCATTCATGGCATTTTCATCGTTTTCCCATTGGTTTTAATGTTAACTCATTGAGTGCCATGGACGAACATGTTCGTCATTTGGTTTAGTAACGTAGAGTGCCAAGGACGAACATGTTCGTCAATTGCGTTTTTTGACGGGGGGGTGTCCATCGAAGCCAGATCTATGTCCTGTAAAATTTTGGGACATGTTGAATGTCTATAACCTATTTTACCGAGCCATTAGGTGGCGACAGTGCTCTCCAGATGACAGAAGTGTCAGGAATACAGCCTGACAAAGCCGTGATCAAAGACAAACCGCGCTCATGCTGCAGCCCAGAGCCATCATGTAGATGGCTCTGGGCTGCTTGCCAACAGCAATCAATCCGCGCACACAACTGCAGCTCCTCTGCCTGTCTGTCTGTCTGCATAAAGTTTCTCAACACATTACCCACCAGAAAGGCAGCACCCAACGCCGAAGGGCCAAACCTTACCTGCAGTCGCGTTGGGCATTTCCTTGTTGCTGCTGTGAGCTGCCAGGAGCCGCGCGGCGCAAAAACAGAGGCTCCGAATAGACTTTGTGCGTGTGGGGAGGAGTTTGCAGCTGACTCGGGGAGAGGCGGGGAGAGGGGGTGACAGGGGGGTGGGGCACGCATGCACCACAGAACTAAACCAGGTCACATCATCAGAAAATATTAGCTAGAGTCAGTGAATGTGCTTGAAATAATGCATTTCACAAAAGGCTGAATATCTCAGCTTCCTGATAGAAAAGCATATTTTTGCTGTTTTTGACCTATCTTCTCCGGCTGATAACTAAAGAACGGAAAATGGTATCAATAAACTTTTTTTTGCTGATGATACAATAGAGTCTCCTTGTTCTTTTTGCGTGTTCAGTGTTTACATAGTAATATCACACAATATTCTGTGGGCCTCGAGAAATCACTGAAAACGCTCTGAAACTCTGGCACTGGGAGCGTCCGTTCTCCAAAAGTGGCTGGCACTCAATGAGTTAAAGACCCTGGAAAGCAAAATGCACCAAAACCTTCCAACTATGTAATTTAGGGTCTTATCTGACTAATTGTAAGCCTAAAAAAGTAGGAGACATTAGTTTCAACCCAAATCCTAAATATCGCCATTCCCCTGTTTTCACTGTTTGCTGAGGCAGGGTTTGAAGTGAGCGGTGCTTATGGCTCAAAACTGACCAAAATCCCCATTGTGATTATTTTACAGTGAAATATCGTTTTGCACGATGCCATCGTCATTGGGGTGGGGGTTGGGGGAATAATTAATTATTTATTAAGTCGCTGCTTTGCTGTAATGCGTTCACGTTAACACATTCACTGCCAGCCGTTTTTTTTTTACTGTAGGTAGCTTCTGCCAGAGGGTTTTATTCGAGGATTCTGGCTCATTTTACAAGAGCAGAGGATTATTTTCTGCTTGGACTTTGTGAACACAAAGTTCACAAAAGTACTAATAGAATGTGTGCTTTCTCTGTCTAAAAGAGTTAGTTTGTAGAGTTAGTAGTTATGTAGATATTAGCCGTTGAGTACAGCATGGTTTCAGCGTCTGAGACTGAAAGCTGAGATAATCGCAGTTTTGTGAAATTCAATCAAACAGGCAGAACAGTCACTTTAACCATTTATTTTTGGCATCAGTGAGAGATCAGACATCTAAACAATATAGTTCTGAACGCCCTCTCCTTCAAACTCCTCCCTCCGTGGGCGTGTCTGGTGGCTTTCAGCAGCGTTTGTCACAAGCGAGTTTCTACTGCCTGTCTGAGCAGTGAGCAGCCTCCCTCCCTGGCGGCCCCCTCGTCGGCTAGTGTGGATGGGGCTCACTCGTTTCTTGGGTTTGAGAGCTTTGATGAAGCTTTGTGCGATTCTAGGCTTTATGCTGCGTGTTTCAAAGTGTGTTTTCCACCCAGTCTATTTTTGGAACCCCCCACCGTTGTGCGCCCGTGTGCACCAGCGTGAAAGCGTTTTCGCCTACAGTATGAGAATGAGGCTCGTTCGTTTCTGGGTTTTCGGTTGAGCTCAGCTGGAATGAAGCTGTGTGCGATTCTGCGCTTTCTGCTGGTGTTTCAAAGTGTGTTTCACCCATAATCTATTATGCAAATTTGCAATCCCCCACCGCCAGCTCCCAGCGCGATAATGCGCGAAAGCGAAAGCGTTTTCGGCAATCCATTTTACAGTATGAGAGAATGGTTTCCTCGCGCGTTCCCCTGCAGTTTTGGCTCTGCTTTTTCTAGTCTGGAGAGCACTGTCGCCACTTAGTGGGTCGGTGGAATGGGTTGTACACGTTCGGTGGCTCCAATATTTTTATAGGAGATGTGGGGGGCGTTGATCCACGTCCCACCGTCAATTTTTTTTTTTTTTTTTAAAGACGAGATATCTCGTCATTGGCAGTCAACCATTGGATTTTGTAAGACGAGATATCTCGTCAATGGCAGTGAACGTGTTAACAGGACAGCTGAGCCTGAGCTCTACATGATACCAGCGGGCTTGAATACTGCTCTGTGCTACAGCACAGAGCCACGCGACTTAAGTGGGCATCGGCTGTCACTATAGCAATTTGAACGGCGCAAAACTAATGTAACGTTACTCACCAACAACGTGTGTGTGTTGAATTTAACTAGCTGGCAGAAAACCGACTGAATTACTGGCTGATATAACGTTAGATTCGCCTGGCTCTGGCTCCTCAAGCAGTACTGCTTTAACAGCTAGCAGTAGCCTAGCTGCTGCTGCTGCTGCTGCTCTGTTTCTCTCTCAACTCTCTCCAGTCTCCTCAACCCTCTCTTATTAGGTTCAAAAGCCCACGCGAATCTAACGTTATATCCGCCAGTAATTCTGTCACTTTTCTGCCAGCTAGTTAAATTCAACACACACACGTTGTTGGTCAGGATCTGACTGTAACGTTAACGTTAGCCTGCGCCGTTCAATATTGCTAGTGTTGTATCAATCAACTTCAACTTTCACTTTTGAAACAGGCAAGTTAAATTCACATTTGAAGACTTGTACTCACTGTGGGTTGAAAACAGGAAAGAACGTGAGGTTTCTTCTTTCTCTTAAAAGTTTTCACAACAAAAGAACTGACTTCTCATGCGCGGGGGACGCCCCGGCGACATTAAACAAGCACACCCAGTGCAGAGAAGCAGTAGAGCGGAGGAGGGGGAGGGGAGGCTTCTCTGAGTCTGAACTGGGGGCGCTCGTTTAATGCTGCCGGCGCGTCCCCCACGCGTCACGGTAAGTTGACTTGGTATGTTTTATTATTAAAACGGCACAAATTTAATTCGAACAGATAATTAATCACGATGATCAGATGTAGAAAGCTCAGAGGTCAATGGGGGGTCGGCCAATCACGATGGTCGATGCCATCGTCCATCGTGCCAACCCTACTGCCATCTACCATCATAAAGGGAAATCCAATCATAAAGAAGCTCTCGTTTGTCTGTCAAACCTGATATTTAATAAATCCAGCCAACAGACACCTCTCCCTCATGCTCCCTCCCCTAGAGCTGTTGCTCTATCCTCCCCCGCCTGGCCATTGGAGCTACTCTGGTACCTCACAGTGGGTCGTGGCTCACGGTGGCTTTCCTTCTGCCCCGTAACAAAAAAGTAAATTTTTGGACTTCCAGCCATTTTTGCAAAAAATCTATAATTACCTCATGTTAAGCATTCATCCTGGAGCTAAGGCTTCCAATTTGTAGTTTTTGCTGTGTTTGACTATTTTACATTTTTTGGCATGGGGGGTGGGGTCACCTGGGGCCAGTTGCACCAACAGGGCTTAAGACTGGGTATAAGCTAAGTCGGTCATAACTTTACGAACTAACAGCTACGCCGGTTGCACCAAGAGGGCTTAAGCCTTCTTTTCACTAAGCCCAGGCGTAACTCTTACGCCTGGTCAGGAGGAGGCGTAAAGTGCCTGTGCCTGTAACAGAGATCTCCGTGGTAGTCTATCAGGGGAGACCTGCTGTGATTGAGTCCTCACGGTCCTCAGCAGGGGTGTAGTGGTAAATACAGAGGTGGGTAAGCTATCCAAGGTGAGTAGTTTACCCACCTTGTTTTCCCTCATTGTTTTATATAGGTGATCTGAAAATAGGTGAGTAAACTATCTGCCTCATTTCAAAAGGTGGGTAAACTGCGTTTACTCGTGTTTACCCTCCACTACGCCCCTGGTCCTCATCGTCGTTAAGTCGCCTTCGAAGCATGACGTGCGATTATAACGAACTAGTTGTTTGGCTTAGCCTTCCCAAATGTTGAGGGTCGTTTTTTAGAATTTAATACATAGAATTGGGAACGTTACATTCAATTTCATTCAGACTGCCTGGCACTCAATCGCTGCCATTTTCCCCCGGAGCTTCCACAGGAGGAGGGAGGGTGGGAGGAGGGAGGGTGTAGTGACGCACATACAGTAGTGGCCATATGGCACAGTGACGCTCCAAGCAGGTCGCGAGACACATTTTTGGGCCAATCAGGGGGCATTCCCCGGCAATTCACATGGACGCGCTTTGCTATGCCAGACATAGTTACGACCAGGCATAAACCGTGTTCGTGCAACCGGCATAAATCCACTCTTAAGACTGGTCTTAACAACGACCGGCATAGGAGTTATGACCAGGCATAACTAAGCCCTGTTGGTGCAACTGGCCCCTGTTGGTGACATAATGTCAACTGCATGAATATAGGGACCCTATGCCAAAATGGTGCCATAACATATTGATACCTGATGCAGCATTTGCGTGTATATCCCTCATTTGTGTGTGTATCCCTTTAAGGTCTTAAAGGGATACACACACAAATGCTGCATCAGGTATCAATGGGATAATGGTGGATACACTGAAACGAAATCAAGTTTGAAGCCTTAAGTCCAGGATGAATGCTTAACATCAATTTGTTTGTTGTTGTGGTGTGGGTGGGGTTTTTTTTTGGGGGGGGGGGTCAGAAGGCCCTTTTGTTGCATGTAAAAAGGCCCTTTACATGCTTTTTTTTCACGCCTCGCTTGATTCTATCGCACCTCTACGTACTAAAATCCGTCACCCTAAAAAACCCTCGCCTTGGTATACTGACGATACACGCGCACAAAAACTAATATGCAGAAAACTAGAACGTAAATGGCGATCATCCAAGCTTGAAGTCTATCGACTAGCTTGGAGTGATAGCCTATTAAAATACAAATGTATGCTCTCCGCTGCAAGAGCCTCCTACCTATCAGATCTTATTAACACTAATAAAAATAATCCTAAATTTTTATTTGACACGGTCGCAAATAGGGCTGCACGATATATCGTTTACACATCGACATTGCGATGTGCGCATGCGCGATAGTCACATCGCAGGACGTGCGATGTCAAAAGCAAATTAACTCGTCATGTTGCTTGATAAACTCTCACTTTAGGGGTAGCCTACTGAGTGAAATGCAGGCTCTCTCAAAGGAGAGAGACACCCCGCTACTGTACTCACTCATTTAGTGCTTAGCTTCAACACAACAAACATGCACAGAGACCTAAATTGAATTATCTTTTGCTTATGTTGCGTTGCTGACAGTAGCCCGTCTGTAAACGATGTGGTTGCGGAGGCGGACTTGTCCACAGTTTGCAGCGCACTCGCATACAGCAGGCTGGCTGCTGTAACTCAACATGTCCGTGGAGTGGAGATATTTACTCTTGAAACACCAAAAAGCAAGACCGCAACTTATGACACGAAGGCTGATTACTGAGAAGTTGTCCGTGTTATCACTGTGGCTGTCTCTCCCCTTCAAGTCTCTGATGTTGCATCACATGATAGCAGTAACGTTACGGTAGAGTTAATCATACATAGCGACTTATTTACACAAAACATGTCAGTGAAAATAAAAAGAGAAGAGACATATCTGGGCAATTAAATGTATATTTATTACTTTCCACGAATGAATTGTTTGTCACCGGTCGGCTGCATGTGAATCCTCGTCTCTCTGTACTGCCAGCCTTGCGCTCAAAAACCGGAACTCCGCAGATGCGGAGTGTACCACTTGGTCGTTTCTGGAGGGGGTTTCCGGGGGGTCAGACCAAGTGTGTAAAGTGGCAGGGGTGTTTCATTGTTGATTTATTGAAACGTTAGAAGAACGAAAGAAGTTGAAAGCAGTGATTATAATCAATTAAATCTAATGTTTTTCTGCAAATAGCATAATTGGGAGGTAGATTCTGGCACTCAATATTAGGGGTGGGCAATATATCAATTGTATATCAATATTGTGATATGAGACTATATGGTCTTAGATGTTGGATATGGTAATATGGTGATACAGCATACATGTTGTCTTTCCCTGGTTTTAAAGGCTGCATTACACTAAGTGAAGTGTAGGCTAGTGACATTTTAAAGTATGTAGCCTAAGTCATGGAAATCCATTGGTCAAAATGTGTATGCACCCTGATAGATGACGCTCTGAGGCCTACAGTATAGGCGACAGCCCAGTGGTTGAGAAACATTAAAATACCTAATTTCCCCTCCAAAATCAGATGGACTCCTCTACAAAATCATCCCAATCATTCTAGAAGTATTCTTTTCTTTAAAATAGAGCTATTCTGGTAATCTGGTGAAAATCTGTATTTTTTTCATATCGCAATATATATCGCAGGGGCAGGGAATATCGCAATGTCAGTTTTTTCCAATATCGTGCAGCCCTAGTCGCAAATCTTACTCGCAAACCATCCCCCAATACAAACTCTCCATTTACAGCTAATGACTTCCTTGACTTCTTTAACCGTAAAATTATCTGTATTAGAGATGAAATTAGCAACTCTCTATTACTCACAAAGGGTGCTAACCCCTCTCCTAGCCCTGTCCTTAGAACCTTAGACGAGAGTACTATACTCTCGAATTTTGAGACTATCTCCCTAAATGCACTTTCAAAAATTGTACTTTCATCTAAATCCACAACCTGTTTATTCGACCCTCTCCCTGCAAAGTTGATTAAGGAACTCCTTCCAATACTAGGCCCCCCCTTACTTAACATTATCAATAGCTCCCTCTCCTCTGGCATTGTCCCTGCCTCCTTCAAATCTGCTGTAATCAAACCTCTACTTAAAAAGCCAAACCTTGATTCTGAGGTTCTTAACAACTTCAGGCCAATCTCAAATCTCCCCTTCCTCTCTAAAGTTCTTGAAAAAGTAGTCTCGACACAATTAACTGACTACCTCTCGCATAATAAACTTCTCGATCCCTTTCAATCTGGTTTTAGATCACTCCATAGTACTGAAACTGCTCTTACAAAAGTAACCAATGACCTTCTCCTCGCGTCCGACTCTAATTTCTCCTCTCTTCTCATTTTATTAGACTTAAGCGCAGCCTTCGATACAATCGATCATAAGATCCTCCTAGACCGCTTATCTAACTACGTAGGTATCCGGGGCACTGCCCTATCCTGGCTAAAGTCATATTTGTCTGATAGGACACACTGTGTCTCATATAAAAATATTATGTCCACATTCTCCTCAGTGAAGTTTGGTGTACCGCAGGGATCAGTCCTGGGTCCCTTACTCTTTGGAGTTTACTTACTGCCTCTTGGCGAAATTTTCCGTAGATATGGCATTAACTTCCACTGTTATGCCGACGATACCCAAATTTATATACCAATTAGACCAGACGATCGCTCTAAACTCGCTAATCTTGAATCCTGCTTAATCGCTGTTACAGATTGGATGTCAAATAATTTCTTACGACTAAACGCCAACAAAACTGAACTACTAGTTGTTGGCCCAAAAACCCAACTTCCATTTCTCACTGATCTTAGTCTGAACATTGAGAACTGCGTAATTACTCCAAACTCAAAGGTGAAAAACCTAGGTGTTACCTTTGATCCTACTCTGTCATTCGATGCTCACATTAAGGACATCACTAAAATAGCTTTCTTTCATCTTCGCAATATCTCAAAGATCCGTCCCTTGCTAAATGCAACGGATGCCGAAACCTTAATACACGCCTTTGTTTCATCTAGACTCGATTACTGTAATGTCTTATTCTCTGGCCTTCCACTTTGTAGCACAAATAAATTACAACTCGTGCAAAACGCCGCTGCTAGAATTCTAACTAGAACTAAGAAGTTTGATCATATAACTCCGGTCTTAATCTCCCTCCACTGGCTCCCAATTCAGGCCAGATCAGACTTTAAGGTGCTTCTGTTAACCTATAAATCTTTGCACGGGCTCGCACCTCCGTACTTATCTGAGCTAATCATTCCTTATGTTCCCACGCGTACTCTCCGCTCACAGGACGGTAATTATCTTACCGTCCCTAAAATTAAGAAAAAATCAGCAGGTAGCAGAGCATTTTCTTACCGTGCTCCACATCTCTGGAACCAGCTTCCTCTGTCAGTTAGGGAAGCTGGCTCCATTGAAATCTTCAAAACTAGACTCAAAACCCATTTATTCTCCCAATCATTTGGTTGTGCTTGATGGTTATGTTTGATGATGTCATTCTCTAGAAATATTTATTAGCTCTTGAGTACATACAATCCTGAATTGCTGAGCGGGCTGTCTCAAGCCAGCAATATCAGTATAAACTTAGACTTGACCTAATTTAAATAATATGGCATCAGTCGACCCAGTAGCCTAGATAGAAAATCAAATAGTTTGGTGAATAAACTTAGTCCTGAACTGCTGAGCGGGCTATCTCAAGCCAGCAGTATCAGTATAAACTTAGACTGGACCAAATTTAATAATATGGCATCAGCCGATCCAGTAGCTCAGATATAAAGTCAAATAGCTGGTGAATAAACTTAGTCCTGAACTGCTGAGCGGGCTATCTCAAGCCAGCAGTATCAGTATAAACTTAGATTTGACCTAATTTAATTTAATAATATGGCATCAGCCGATCCAATAGCCCAGATATAAAATCAAATAGCTGGTGAATAAACTTAGTCCTGAACTGCTGAGCGGGCTATCTCAAGCCAGCAGTATCAGTATAAACTTAGACTTGACCTAATTTAATAATATGGCATCAGCCGATCCAGTAGCTCAGATAGATTTTAGCTAGGGATGCACCGATTGCCATTTTCTTGGCCGATTCCGATTTCCGATTTTTGAATAGTCTGACTTGCCGATACCGATTTTTGCCGATTCCGATTTTTTTTTCTAAAAACAACAATTGACAGCTTACACAAACGTTTTTGTAACTTTGTTTAAAAATTAAGATTCATAGAACAATTCTTACATCTAATGGGGATCCAAATAAACAAATAAACAATTCTTATCATTTGCATGAAGTAGGACCTTCTCACTCAAACACATCTCAAAATAAAAGTGTTCCAGGTTAGGCTACTGGACAGAGCTTTTTTGTGCAAATACAATGAATACAAAAATTAAATTAAATCCAATAGCCTATATCCCACAGCTATCATGCATTTACTTTTCCAAAAGAAAACAGGTGCAACAGAACATCAAAATGATCCATGGACATGGAGTTTATAGACTGGCTCCAGACCAGTCCTCTTGAGTAGAGGGGAAATGAGTTTATGAGTTACAGTAACGATCTTCAGTCTGAATATCAGGCGGAGTTTACACACAGTCCGAAGTTTGGTATGCGTATTTTTATCTGCCATCCGAAAAAATATTGTCACGCACAGAAAACGTTGCACACTTGTGAGTCCGATGCATTTTTATTATTATGTCCGTCGTTCTCATGTCGTTCTATTTGCAATACGAAACAAATAGTCTCTCCTGTATCCACGTCACGTTACAACATGACTTGACAGGCTGAGGCAGCAGCGCTGATGTGGAATGGAAAAGCAGGTCGGGGAATGGTTATCATACTGGACACAATGCTCGCGTTCACCTCGCCAAGCCGGCTGTGCGCGGTGGCGGGTTGCTGGAGCACCGCTTCCCGGGGAGAGAGAGCAGAGAGAGAGGGGCCAGTGAGGTGAAGCAAGCCGCTCTGACTGGACTCAGCCGAGCGGGACACGGCCGCACCTCTGTCTCCACGGCTTATTTTCGACTTGCATGTGTGACAAACTGCGAGCTTTGTCTACTTCACTGACGGTGAAAAAAATCCACAACGAGGAAGGTATGCTGGCGTGTGTGGTGTGGTGGCTGGGTGCCTGTCTCGGTGCTCTGGGGTGCGCGCACGTCATGTGAAAATCGGCTCACAGAATCGGCTATTTAGAGTGACCGGAACAGATCACCGATCGAGGCCGATCACGTGAAAATCGGCCATTTCCGGTCACGTGCCGATCGATCGGTGCATCCCTAATTTTAGCTGGTGAATAAACCTAGTCCTGAACTGCTGAGCGGGCTATCACAAGCCAGCAGTATCAGTCTAAACTTAGACCTAGACTACCTAGACCTGAATTAGCAGTATAATATTAGTCATCCTAAATAATCCTAATAAATTTTGATTTGACCCAATTTTATTGTTGTCTATAGAGTTAGTTCCACCTCTGCGCAGATTCCCCCGCTCTCTTCTCTCTCTCCCCCTCAGGTGTCCTTCATTGGCCTGACGTACACCCCACCGCTGCAGCCCTAGGTCCGGCCGTCATCGCCCTAGCCACCTGTCGTCACTCTAGGCCATCTACCCACTACTCCTTCTACTGTCTGACACCCCGGGCTCATCACCATCACCGACCCCTATCCTCATCATCCTGGTCACCTGCTTGCCTAAGGGAAGGGGGGGGGCGCCCCCCCAGCCCCCCGCCCCCGCCGCCTCATCATCACCTCCAACTCCTATCCTCCCCTCCTCTTAATCATCACCTCCGACTCCTATCCTCCCCTCCCCTCCTCTTAACCCATGTCACCAACGCGGACTCATGGATTCCTCAGATCATCCTCATGGAACTCCCAATCTTGTTACCCCTTTTTTCACCTAGCTAATTAACTAGTATTCTCTAAACCTACGAACACTTAAAGACTGCATTTTCTACTTCTTTTTGGACTCTACTTTTTAGATTTTCAACTCCCTTCCCTGATCTTAGGATAATTTAAAAATTACATTTTTATATCCCTTCTGTTGGACTCTTTTTTACATTTTCAATTTTCTGTTCTCTTGTAAATTTTATTTCCATAATAAACCATTCACAGAGTTTCATTATCGGAAACTCTGTGCATGGTTTAGCCCGGCATCTCTCGGCCTGTCTCGGAGGGGAGTCCCCAGATGGGGGTCCGCTGCTGTGGCCTGGGTGGGCCCGTCCCCCGCGTGGCCTGCTCTCACGCTCTCAGTCACTATGCTGGTGGCTGGGGGCTGGGGGGGCGGGTCGCGTGGGGGCTGGGTCCGCCCGGGCCGCAGCAATGGGCCCCTAGCACAACGACCTCACAAGGTTCCTCCTCAGCCAAGTCACTGGGGCAATCCATGTGGCGATCCATGTGTGGATTGCCACCATATGGTGGAAAGGTTTTCTTGCGTTCACTGGGGGTGAGGGGGTGCCGCTGTGTCCCGGCCTGGCCTTCCCTCCCACGCCTTATGTGGGCGGGGGCCGGGTCGGGGGGCATCGGTGCTCTTCATCACTGGTCGAGGGCTGCCGGTTGGTTTAGAACAGCTTAGGTAGGCGATAGATTAGCTACAGCCTAAGGCTGACCTGTTAGTGTTCAGGCTAAAATCAGACTAGAGCAGGGTAGGATAGGCCAGATTAGGCTGTAGATTAGCTAGATACTATGTCCCAGTTAGCTCTGGTTAATGCTTAGAGTAGTCAGTTGTCTGATCTTCTCCCCCCCCCCCCTCTCTCTTTCCCCCTTCCCCCGCTTCTTCCCTTCTTCCCCCTTCTTGTTCTCCTCTCTTTCCATGCTCTTTCCTCCCCCACATCCCACCGCCCCCCCCTCCCTTCTCCTGCTCTCTCCTCCTTCTCCCCCCCTCTGCTCCTTCTCCTCTTCTCCCCTATTTTCCTGAATCCCTGCCACTTCCTGCTCTCCCTTCTCTCACATTCCCCCTGCTCTCCTTCCCCTGCACCCTCCCACCTCTCCTTCTCTGCCTCTCTCCTCCTCTCTGTCCTCCCCCCTCTCTCACATTCCCCCTGCTCTCCTTCCCCTGCACCCTCCCACCTCTCCTTCTCTGTTCTCTCCTCCTCCACATTTCCCATCTTCTCCCCATCCTCGCCCTAATCCGGGCCCGTATCCTACTCCCTCCCTCCACCCTAGACCCTACCTCTACTCTACCTCCCCTGTACCCTTCCACCTCTCCTTCTCTGTTCTCTCCTCCTCTCTGTCCTCTCCCCTCTCTCACATTCCCGTTGCTATCCTTCCCCTGCGCCCTCCCACCTCCCCTTCTCTGTTCTCTCCTCCTCTCTGCCCTCTCCTCCCTCTCACATTCCCCCTGCTCTCCCTCCCCTGCACCCTCCCACCTCTCCTTCTCTGTTCTCTCCTCCTCCACATTTCCCATTTCTCCCCACCCTCGCCCTAATCCGGGCCCGTATCCTACTCCCTCCCCTCCCCCAACCCTAGACCCTACCCCTACCCTGGCTCTCCCTCCCCTGCACCCTCATCTCTCCTCCTCTGTTCTCTCCTCCTCCACATTTCCTATTTTCTCCCCACCTCCCCCCTCTCCTCCCTCCTCCCTCTCCCTCCCTCCTCCACTCTCCTGCTTTCTTCAAATGTTCAAATGTTATCTTTATTCTGTATATTCTTGTTACTGTGTGTTAGCTAGAATCAGCTAGACATACTTTCTGTGAAGCCCTCTGAGACATGCTTGTGAATTAGGGCTATATAAATAAACTTGACTTGACTTTTACAATGCGGACATTTTCTTCAATCTAACACTGCAAAATAACTGTTGCAGCTAGAGTTGCCACGGTGTTGACATTTTCCCACTGGGCAATAAACACAAGCCAGGCGCTGTAAAGGAATCCATCAACAAAGCAGACCTCCGTCGCCCCGGCCGACCGAAGGACACCAGACCTGCTCAGCAGACCAAGACCTGAGACGGACATCCTCATCGCTCCCCAGCCCCCAAGGCCAAACCCAACCTCTCCAAACGCGTCTGGACACACTAACCTCGCGTCACCAGGCTCTTCTCGGCGAGAAAGAGCCTGGCTCCCGCCCACAATTGATTTTGTCACCCTACCTGGTTCCGGCCTAGAGCCCGCCCTAGACCGGATGGGCAGCGTTTCTAGCTCGTCAACTTTCACGTTAACTTGACAATTTGACCCAAGTATCAGAACGGCAAACAACCAAACAAAAGATGGACGTACCGAACAAAGTTTTTGAAGAAGTTCTTTTAGAAACATTGCGGATTCACAATCTCACATCTTTTAAGCCAATACAGAAGCTTTGAATCAGACAATTAATCGAGGCAAGAGACGTCAAGCTAACGGCAACAAAGACGTTTTTTGGCGCACTGCCTTCCGGTGTTCATTCTGGTTCCGTGGTTTACGCCCCATGACAAAAAGCGGGATGAAAGGTGCCCAGACTAGGACACACAGAGCAATTTTTCCCTTTCCTTCCCAATGGACGGCAAAGAGACTTTCGCACTTAACTCATTCACTGCCAATATCTGACTGGCATTTTTGGCACAGGCCAAGTATTTCCATAATGTTTGGTCATCTTTCAAGAAAGTTAGCTTTTAGCATGTTCTGTACTCTACTTATAACCCTTTTTATACACCCCATGTTCACCAAAAAAGCCTGTCTGGGAAGAGAAAAGGGAGAAAAAAGCATTTTTGTAAAAGGGCACAATCTCAGGCATAACTCACTCTCAATTCTTTTATTTTGAACTGTATTGACATCAGACATGTAAATATTATTCGTTAGGACACAAATGACAAAAAAAAAATATATATATATATATATATATATATATATACACATGAAGTGCTTTTTTTTTACATTCAACAATACAGTTTACTCGGTGTGAGTGTGCAGACAGACAGACAGACAGACAGACAGACACACCGACAGACAGACAGACAGACAGACAGACAGACAGACACACACACACACACACACACACACACACACACACACACACGATCCCCCTTTTAGATTTCTAACCCAACATAGGATAAGCAATAACCACGCCCTGTGGCGCTGGGATTGGCCAGGAGCAACACTGGAGGGCACGCAGCCCAGCGATTTCATGAACCAACTGAAGAGCTCTTGAGAAGGACAGCGGGCTGCTGTGAGTGCCTTCTGCCCGCTGCTGCCTAGCTGTTCCTGTGTTTATTTTTGATTTGTTCTGGTACACCCGTCCTCGTCCATGTCTCCCTGTCATATCAACTCTGCTATTTGATCGTTCCCATTTTCCCCTCGGCTATTCAACACGTCCTCACCGCCCTCGCAAACTGATCGATCATTTCCTCATTCCTCCGATGATCAAACACATCTCTTGATTACTTTCTCCCGTTTTCTCCTGGCTGGCACAGAGGAAGGCGACTCCAGCGCGTGCAGCGCGCCGAGGGCGTTTCAATGGCGTTTCTCCTGTCTGCACAAGGAAGCGTTACCCGTTCTCTGCTTTTCCTCTTGCTCAATTTCAAAACAACAGCTGCGGTATGTGTTTGATCGCGTGCTGTCGGCTACCCTTTGAAGGCAGGGACCTGTGTCTGTGTCACAGGCTGGGCAAGTGTTTGCTGCAGGCGCTGCACCAATAAAAACAAAAACACGTCAAACACGTCCTTGGCGGGGAAGGCCATTGCTGATATTCAGTCAATTCAGTCTTTGGCGGTGAATGAGTTAACAAAGTGGGATGAAGTAAGGGCTTATGGTTTCCAGGGCAGAAACGAGTTAAATACATTTACATGTATGTGATGTTGAATGAAACTGTGTGACACACTGTTAATCGATGTCTAAACAAA